>NW_027117477.1:0-225005 GCF_038497645.1 Lipomyces chichibuensis
TATGTCATCATTGAAAGACATCATCCACCCATCAATCTCTGCCCAGAGCGAGGCGGTGCTAAAACTTGCAGACGTTAAGAAAATAGAGGCCGAAAGTGTTTTGAGAGAGACAGAGAGCTTCAGTTGGCCAAGACAGAGATGGAACTGGCCGAGAAGAAGGCCGAAGTGCTCCGACTTGAGCTGGCCGTTATGGCAGCACAGAAGATAGATAAATAGCCTAATTTCCTTTGTCCTTTTTTTGCTTATATTTTATGTCTCTATTGTAGTTAATTTCGTTGGCTATTATCCTTTCTGGCTGTTATGCGCTGTCTTTTGCTACCTGTAGTATAGCATCTTTTAGTCTGTTTCTCATGTCCTTTCCGTCATTTAGCTCGCGTGACCGCTCTTGATGGCTTACGATGGCGGAATCTTCGTCTGTCACTTCCACCTCATACAGGTCATCTACTGTGCTTTCGCGGGATATCCACGAAGTAAGAAAATCCCCTTTGTCAAAGCCAAGAGAATCTTCATGTATCAGAGCAAAATTGTGCAGGATAATGCATGCACGGATCCATGAAGAGGCATATTTCATGGACTTCCGATAATTGATAAGTATTCGCAATCCCTTAAGGGACTGAAACCTTCCTTTGAGATATCCATTGCAATGTTCAGAGCCTATGCGAATTTGAGAGAGGACGAAATTAAAGTGCGCATTTTGAGGATGTTCCTTCTCCGGCGCTTTGAACGGTGTGATTACCCATTTGTACAAGGGATATCCCGAGTCCGCCCAGCATATTTCACCATCTGAGAGTAGACTATCTCGCTTTTGGAACAACCTCATCTGCTTGAAACACCAGCTGTCGGGTCGAGATCCGGGCAGTCCGACAACATAGTCTATTATTTTGCCATCCGGTGTGCACACAAGCTGACAGCCAGTTAATTATTAAATCGCAGCAAAGCGAGGTGACATACCTGTACGTTGAAGGAATAATTTGATTTGCGGTCATAGAAAACATCACCATAGTAGTGGGGCTTTGCAAAGATTGGAATGAGTGTCCCGTCAATCATACACCATCCATTTCTCCATTCAGCGCATGACATACTTTCAATATACTGTTTATACTGCTCCCTCTCGTCAGGTGTAGGCCAGTGAACGGTACGCGATTCGAGGTCGATTTGAAATATAGCCAGAAGTGTCCGCTTGGTTATACAATCAACTGTCCCAACGCCAACACCTGCCCATGATGCTACCTCTTCATTCGAGGCACCATTGCCATAATGGCCAAGTCGATACAAAAGAATTGCCAGGTGCGTCTCAACTGACTTTGCGTTGGGTGCTGTCATCGACGAAAAAACGGGAGATTCTCTCAGAAGCATCACGAGTGCGTCAAACGTCTCCGGGTAGACCCGTAGCTTTTTCCGAAAAATGTCCCGCCGTTGACGCTTGTAACAATGCAGAAGAAGATCAATCATTGCTGAATGTCGAGGAATGTGGCTTCTGCTTAAATACCTGCGATTTTCAAGGCTAGCAATCAAGGAGGCAATAATGGTAGGAAGTATGAGTCTGATGTCCAACGTCGGCATCTTGGAACTCCATCTCGTCATTTAAGCCGTTCTCGTCCATCCTCTCCATCAGAAGGAGCCTGGCTTCGGCCACAAGGAAACTCACTTCCAGTTCTAGTAAGTTTAATTGGTCTCCACCTGCTGCACGTATTAGTAACAGCCGAGTTCACGATTAAAGAACATATCGTACATGGCGCAGGAATTAGCGTGCCTGTGTGATCTTCTGCATCCAGCAGAGTTGCACTTGAACAGGCGCGAATACTTGTCAAAAGGACCCTCTGTAGGGCTCGAATTAAGATACTTCGTGTAGATAGGATGGTCATATTGTAACTATATGTCTCGGACAGATGGTCTATTTTGTTGTTTTGGTGTAGGACATAGAATTGCCGGAATGACTAGCGACAACGCGTGTTCGCGCACGCGTTGTTTACTTTTTAACGGCTGTGGAAAGTAACGTAACTTTAGTTTGGAAGGGTAAATCGGAAGAATCAGCTGTGAACATCACTGAGCTGACTATCAATGATTATTTCAAAGCCCTAACCCTGGCAAAATAATCAATAATCAGTTTTGCTTGAAACCCCCTATTGTTCAGGAGCACTTTTGTCTTGAAAACCACTACCTCGGCTGCCGGGAGACGAATTTTATCGCTGCAGTGTTCAGTATGTTGCCTCCAATTGGGTCTGCTCTTAATCAATGTGCTTGTTTGGTGCTTCATCGGTGACAGGATTGGAAGAATCAACAGTATTGGTGTTGGCTGCGTCTGGGCTATCATTGGCGCGTCACTTCAGTGCTCGTCGCAGAATGTCGCATGGATGAGTTGTCCGCAATTCATCAATGGCGTCGGCATGGGCATTCAACTGTATTGTTAATGGGCCAGTTCATTGCGCTCGAGTTCACTTCGTGATCGCGCTTCCCGATGGTGTTCCAGATTATTCTCTTGTTTGCGCTGTTGACAACAATATGGATATTCCCTGAGTCATCAGTCATCACGCTGGCTCATCAGGAACGACCAGAGCGAGGAGGCCGTTGTAACATCTTCAGTGAGACTTTTGATGCGTGACATTTCTCGAGCATTCCGGAGCCGCGCAAAAGGCGTGGTATAAAAAGCCTTTAACTCCATTGCACATTGCCTAACTCTCAATGAATTCTACATTTATGCTCAGGGTTAGGTTCGCAGCTTAATTTCCACACGAAATATATAAAACAATTGTATATAGAGCTTCTTTTAGTTATCTTGGAGAGGTAAACTACAAACTACTTATTTTAATACAGTTCTAAGGAATAAACAGTTAGTGCGCTTGAGGGATTTGCTCCTTTTGTGGAGGCATAGTTTGCCAACTGCCAATTCATTAAAGTTCGCGGGTAAACTCTAATTCGGTCCACTCATCCAGACGAATTTTTCGGGTTTTTGTAACAAGAAATATTGTGAATTCACGCTGTATATCATATCAACACAGCGAGATCCAATTGCTCGGTATTGTCTACTAGGAAAGTCGGTTAGTCGCATTGTTCATTGTGCACCACGCGGAGAATCAGATTAAGGGACGACAAGGTATAATAACGGCAGTAAGATTGACGCTGGCAACGATAACATATCCAAAACATTCTTGGGCGCCTTATCGATTATGGTCTATCTCGTTCGGTTCCAACGGAGACTACCTCCTGTCATGCATCAGGTCCGCCTCCGCACATTCTCTAGTACATCGCATGCTCTAAACAATCAGCAATCGAATCCGTCTCAGAAAACTGCGGCACGACAAAGTAAACGAAAACCCCGCTCAATGTCTCCCAATGCCCGCCGAAGTTGGCGCCGCGGCGACAATGCTTTTTACAACAGCTTTAACTCTTCTAAAAAGGCGAGTGGATTGTACGAGTACGACGACGTGCAGGCTGCGTGGAGAAGTTTGATCACGGTCGACAGAACGCTTCCGGGTGCAGTTCCAATTACGCAGACGCCGAGTTTGATCGATCACGATGTCGCGGTAGCGGGTCAACTTGAGTCAGTCGGTGATGAGCAGAATGTGTTTTTAGAGAGCGCGTACGCCACGGAGACTGTGTCCGTTGAAGATGTCAATCATGCACTGGCAGGGTGGTTTCAGTACGAAATTGAGGTCGAGAAGGAACTGGACCGTAGTGGCAAGAAAAGCAATTGGTTTGCTGTGAGAAGCCAGAGTCGATTTGCTGTGAGAAGCCAGAGTCGAGAGTGGCGAAGTAGTCCGGCTGAGCCAACCAAGAGACATAAATGGCCTGCTAGACAGGACGCCAGAGCCACATCTGAGGAGATAGACGAAGAGCTAGAACCTGATGAGCTGTTCGATGAGGACGACGAAGAGTTCGATATCGACGAGCATGATGTCGTTGAAGAGGTTTATGAAGGCGACGGACAGTGGAGGGAGTTTGTGCAATCTCTTTCGCTCCGAAATGATGTTAAGAAATTTATTGCCGAGACCAGCGAAATTGACAACGAGGAGTTTGAGAAGGAAATCGAGAAGCTGATGAAAGATCTGGATAGAAAATTAAGCAGTGGCGAGGCCGTTGAAATTACCGAGGATCAACAAAAGTTTATTGAAGAGACGGAACAGCTGTTGGATGACGTCGAAGTTGAACAGTACTCCCAAGAGGCAATAGAAAGAGATGTGGAAGACGCGATTAGGGACCTTGGCATCAGTTCATCGTCAGAGGGCGATGAAAGTGTTGCAGTCTTAGAGCTGCAGGACGACGAGTTGGACGGTGACTCACAGCCTGAAGCCGTTGCCAACAACGTGACTCTTAACCGGACATCCAAGCTCAAGCGACACGAGAGCCTTGCGACAATTGTTCCGAACAATGCGCCAGAGGAGCAGAAGATGGAGATATTTACCAGTACCATCGAGGACGCACCACAGATGCTCAACCGCGACCAAGCAAGAGAATATCTTCCCAAAGACTTCCCGTCGCCAATAAGGGTGCCGTTCGAGGATATTGTCAAAAGTGGCAACTACATTGAGCGACCGGTGGTCGATGATCGGGACTTGAGGCCGACAGAGATTTATGGCGATTACTCTCGGTGGACAGAGTTGGAGGACAAGCGTTATGGACCTGCGCTGATAAAGAATGGATCGATCAGTCCAGCAGATAAGGCGAAGATGGCAGCTATCATTGATCGATTTGTATCGTAATGTATGTTGGTATGTATATTGTAATTTGTATATATGGTATTTCGATGCATGTAGTTTATTTACGTATGATAAGAATCAGGAGAGCATGGATGCTATGCTTCATCTTTCGGTTGCAGTCTGGTTGTAATATTGTCATAGACCAATTAATATACAATTTTTGGTTTTTGATGTGCTTCGTAGAGTTATAAATAGATGAAACTAGAAATCCGGTAACATTAAAGATTGATTTTTGCATCGTGCATTTGCACACTATTTATATTTGAAGTTCTGAAAAGTGACGGCAGATCTGCTGAAGAAGATTTAATCACGACGATTTTCTTCGCAAGTCAACTCTTTGTCCTTTGTTAAGGAAAATTGAATTTGTCTCGTTGTATTTTTTTCAAAACTATTCGAACTCTCACTCAGAACCCACCGTAACTTGCCCATCGCGGTCCTATGTGGCTCAACGGATTTCACAATTAACAAATATTTCCATAAAATTATAAATGTCAAACATTTAAAATAATATTACTAACTTCTTTCAATTTTAAATGTCGTCATTTTGAAAATGTATTTTTATCTAAATTAACAGCATGATTGGCCCCAGTTGAAGACCACTAAACGCATGTCCAGAAGAAATCTGAGCCCGGAATTCAAGATATGGCGAGAAAATTAAGTAGTTGCGAGACTGTCAATGATCAACAAGAGGTATACAAACAATATCAAACTCAGTTCCAGAATCTAATTTCTGGATAATTCCAGTAGGAGCTTCCTCTCAAGGCTACCAGAACATGACCTTCCTCACTAGTTGACGTCAATTACATTACGACAAAAGTCTCCCTAATAAAACCATCGTCAATGTTGTCCTCAGTCACTCATTGAATACGGCCATAATCGCGTGAAAAGCTCAGCTTCCATCTGTTCCCTTGACTTCGGGCCACGGACAATATCTCCCAGCATATCTGTTCCTGGTGGAAAGTCGAACTCGAAAATTGGCTCTCCAGCTTTTCTCGTATTGGCCAGCACTGCTTGGCGAAAATGCCATCGCAACAGTTCATCTCTAACACTCCGCTCATCGTTCGGGGCTCGGCAAATAGGCTCAAGTGTCCTGCCATCCACTTTTTCAATATCTGAGTCGAAACTGATTATCTTGTAATTATCATCCACGTTAATGGAGAAGCGGAAGGCGTCAAAATGTTGGTGGATCTGGGCTCGCATAAGTAGTCCATTCTGACATGAATTGATTCCTGTGTCACGGGGTCCCATTCTGTTAGTAATCCATCGAGAAAAGCTCTGACGGATAAAATCGTCCTCTTTGGACAATGGGAAGATATGAGCAGCCTCAAAACCCGGCCAATCGCCAATATCTGCATCCGGGTTGATCACGCCGGTTATCACACATCTCCCGTCTCTTTCACGAACAGCATTTCGAAACTCCTCATCTCTGCCAGTCCTTGTGTGTGACAGTGTCCGTAATGCACATGGCTCATCTGTCATGGATATTCTACCTATTCCAGTCAGCGGTGACAAACGTAAATGTTCCTTAAAGAAAGAAGTGGTATACCCTCAGGAGTGGAAGGTTGGATATAACAGCGGCCGGGTTGGAGCCGCTCGTCGGTTGCTTCGATTATTTCATTCGTGCCATGTAATACTACCGCATATGGACAATTCGCGATAATAAGTATGTCCAGCATAGAGAGGAAATTTATTTTTGAGACTGAAGGGTTTAACCTCAATCCACCAATCTCATTATCCGGTCTCGACGCATCGTATATAAAAACATTTCGTCTACGGCCAGCCATAACTACCGCATTAATCGTGAAGAAGTCATATCGCGTGTGATACGGATGATTAATACCGTAATAGAGTAATAAATTGAATATTGCCACGTAACGTTCTGTCGATCTGCCGATTTGGAATCAAGTACGGCAAGTTCACGATTCCGTCTTCAATAGTTGGTGGGTACTTTCGCGTTACCCTGAAAACATACGAAAAGATTAGATGATATCAGCCGCTCAAAACATTTATCGCCATTGAGTAATGCAAGCGGGATAATTATAAGTGAAATTTGTAAGTATAGTTCTTTAGCTGCATGTGGACCATTTTGTGAGGTTGGCGAGGTCTAATTTGAAAATAGTCACCTTGGACGGTCGCGCATTAGTTGTTGCGTTATTATCGATTATTACATTTATTTTACATTACTAGACATAATTGACATTATGATACAGGATATCTATTAAAAAATTCCAGATATGTGACCGATAGTACAACCCATCAAAACTCAGGAAGCAACTAATGGGCAGAACATTGTTTTTGGAGATAGCGCTCAGGTGCTTCCTCCTCGTTATCTCCGAGATATAATCTGTGCACTACGCGGACTGTATCCCGCTGCGACGTCTGTGGTGGATCAAGCACTGCATTCCCAAACTCATCCATAGGATATTCCGGTGACTATCGTCGATTAGCAGTAACCTCACAACAATACCAATATTTAAACCTACTTTAATGATCGGCTTCAGATCACCGCATTTCTCCCTTCTCTTCCCGCTATAAGTGGTGCTCTTTCCGGCAATAGTAGCAAGCTCCGAAGCAAACTTAATCTTGCGCTCCCGCTTCAAAGGACTCTCATTCTTCATCGATCGTTGGCGCTTCCGTCTATCCGGCGGCGGCGACTCCGGTCTCTTACCTCGTTTGTACTGGTACTGCGGGATGACAATGTTCTCAAATCCAGTGTTCAGTCTTGAGTTCGTCTCGGTTATTTTCGTTAGATGAGCCGTAGTCTTACGAAGCGGTGTGGTATGAGATCGAGTCGAACGACTGCCTATGCTTATGTCGCTGTTACATGCTGCCAGCGTAGTTAGGATCGGGACAGAAGCGGCCGTACTATCAGGTTTTCTCTTCAGAGAAGATCTTGCTGATGCCCGGGCAGGCGTTGGCATGTACCTTCTCTTTGGTGGACTGCGCGCGGGCGACTTTAGCTGTTCGCTTCGCGTTGCAGAATCCTCCTTATCTTCCTTCTTCTCAGCGGTCGCCCCTAAAGCCTCACATTTCCCTTGCCTCTTGTTCAACTCCGCCCATCGATCGAGGCTAATATTCCAAGGAAGCACTGTAGTGTAGTCTATATCCGACGTATTTTCATCGCTCGCAAAATAGTTGCTTGATCCAACAGTCACTTCCCCTGAAACGTCTTCCTTCTGCTCAATTGACACCAGCTCAACTGCGAACTCAGAGAAATGTTCACCAAGTTGTACTGAGTTATTCGCTAACTGCTCACCCCTCTCTGATATTACTGTTGGAACAATCGTAGTCGCGCTCTCTTCAGCAGAATTCATCACAGCGTGCTCCTCACCAAGCGTCCCTCCTTCTACATGCTGTTCACTCTCATTGCTATCTTCCATTGATTTTTCTGTCGCACTTCTTTCCTCGTTGTTCACTTCCTTACCATCTGCAAAATCAGCGATATGGGTATCGCCACTGTCATAACCAACTCCATTGTCACAGTCTCCTGCTGCTGGTACTTCCTGGTCACGGTTCTCCGAATCATTGTTGTCGTATTTATGGCTTCCATTGCCATCCACGTCCACTGCTTTTCGCTCATCAATATTATGATCAGTAGTAGGCACTGATTCCGACCGATCATGTGCTATCGCCGCGACGGAATCTTCCGCAGCAGACACAATCATTTCCGAAGAAACATTTGCTACTGAATCAAAGTAGAAATCATTCTCGGAATCGGATTCTTCAATAACATCGTCAGTCTCAACATGCACCTCCTCGGTAATGGCATCTGACTTATTCTGCTGGCCCATTGGGGCTTGCATAATGACCTCGGATGTCTGTGGCTCTCCAGACTGGGACTCCTCAATAGTATCAGGCTCTTCTGCATCTTCATTTGCAGTTCCCGCTATGAAGTCTACTACCCCATTAGCCGGGGTTTCTTTAATACCGTCCTTTTCCGGTTTCTCGGTAATCTTTGCATTCACTCCCATATCATATGAAAACGCCCCGGTGCCAGAGCCTTCATCCGGCAGCGATACAATTTTCAGAGGAGATTTTGTCACTGGCGACAAACGTTGCATAAATGACATCAATCTGACGGGCGACGGCATCTTGATAGGCGACTTTTTTATTGGCGAGCGCGACCTGACTGGGGATGAACCAGGAAGATTTGGTGACGGCGCAATAGAGGGAGAGGATTGCTTGAGAGGCGACTCAGATTTAAGGGGCGATTTCGATGCTGGCGATCGCAGTCTAGTCGGCGAGTCAATCTTTGTTGGAGATGCAATAGACCAGGAACTTCGGCGACGGCTCAAAGAAACTTGAGTAGAGCCTCCCTTCAATGGAGTACTCTGCGCCGAAGCTACCCAACACGCCTCCTGCTGTCGCTGTTCCCATTCCCATTGTATAATATCTTCCGGCAAAAAGTCGCTGATGTCACTTGCGTCGCAGCCAATAGAAACTAGTCGTGGAAAGTTGGGAGGAGACTCGATCGAGATGGACACATCGCATTCAGAAGCTTCATCTGGCATGTACGTCACTGGATCCAACTTGTTCTGTACAAATGTTTTCGGCGGTGAAGGTGGAAGCATCGCTGGCCCAGGCGTCTGGATTTCAGAGAATGAATATGGCCTATTGCTACCCGTTTGGTCGGAGATTTGTGTGCCATCACAATTACCTGTATGTAGTGGAGGGGTCTGGTTCGTAAGGAAGTCAAAGTTCTCGAAGCTATCCATAAATTGGTCACTGCCATCCGAATCTGACTGATGTCCCTGCAACGGTGTCAACTGAGACACTGACGTAAATACTGGCGATGACTTGGGATTCTCGGAGGTAGTGTTACTCTCTTGTCCGCTTAAGGTGTTCATGTCATCTGCCTCTGACGCAGCTTCCGAAGATGCGTCGCTATATGCGCGTCGATAAAATGCCAAAGCTGATGGTGATCGTGGAATGTGGCCAATACGGAACATATTGCGGAGTCTGTTGTATTTATCCATTCTCCGTGAGAATTCAAGAAAGCTTCGCTGAGACGGTATGATTACAGTAGGTGACTGGGCTGAGGTGTTCGACGATTCCGCGCTGCTAATATATCCTACATGGCTGTTAGTCGCTTTAAATACGTAAAATATGAACCAGAGTTACCCTCAGAAACGTTGTCATTGACTAGCTTCTCGCCATTTATTGAGACAACTGGAGGAGATGACATCAATCTGGGATCTAATGCCATTCCTGAGTTAAACGAAATAGAATACTGGAAGAGTTGCTCACTGCATGACTGATCGAACTTTTCGCCTGTAGAGCATACTGCTTCCGTTGCTAGAGTAGATGACTCACCGCAAATGGGACTGTTCTGTGTTGCTGTAATTTGAGATGTTTCCGGAAGAGGAGGATTGTTAATGGCTATTATTTCCACTGACGGCGACTCCTCATTCCCTACCAAATCCGGCTCTTTCTTAGCGAGTCCAGCAGAGTCTTCGTCCCTCTTAGTACCAGCAGTGCCAACTTCCACCATATCCGTCTGGACGCCTTCCAGCTTTAACTCCCAACCTGCACCGTGTTTCATCGTCGCGGAATCTGCTGACTCGGTAGAGTCGTGTAAACTTTCTGCGACTGGAGCAATATCGTTGACTGTCGCTTTATTTGCGTTTTCCATATCGCTGGAGACCTGTGCCTGTAGAGAGATTGCTGGACTACACTCTTGATGATTTCTTTCCTTCTCGACACCTACTCGACTGCCTGTAGGGGTGACGAACGTCGACGACGGCTCTGCGTCTTCCACGTCGTCTGACTTGTTCACGGCATCGGCTGCGAGTGTCTGTATAGCTTCCTCTATTTCACCTTGCTGAAGTTCAGCGCCAGGTAAATCAGAAATTTTCTGGCTGTCTGCCGGTGCGGTAACTTTATGTTCCGGCCGCGGTTCCACTGGGGAATGAAGTAGTAGTTGCATAGACTCCGTGAGAGTTTTCATGATTGCGCCCTTCTCTGTGATTGCTTCCGCATTAACTGTGGTCTCCTTGTCGCCGTCAGAATCATCAGCAATGACACCGACTCTTCTTTGTCGTCCACGACAATTCCTTCTTTTTCCAGGCGATGAAGGCTGACTTCTTCCTTGACTTGATGCTGATAGAGGCCGCTTTGTTAATTGAGGACGAAGTAAGATTGTGGCATCCGATTCCCTAACTTCGTTTGGCTTGACGTTTTCCTTCAGGAGTAATCCAGTAACGTTTGGAATTTTAATCTTTTCAACGGGAAGCTCACTCGCATTTCTTGATCTAGTTCGACGAGCAGGAGGAGAAGCCAATGCGGTCTTCAGTGGAGTAATTTCCTCATTCTGCACTGCCTGCGATCGCGATCTGAGTACGCGACCAGTGGACTGAGAAGTGGTCACTTCTTCTGTGGTCGGGCTTTTTTTCGTAGCAGTCGCATCGTGAGACTTAACATCGTCTGCATATGTCTCCTTGCGTTTACGGCTCCTCGTTGATGGGGCCATTGTTGCAGGGACGTCAGTTACGATGAATTCTGGCACTAAATATCAGCGCGCTAAGCTGTGAAAGTTCTCCCATCACAGTCATAATCGAAGCTTACCTGTCACGGGAAATCACTTCAAGCAGTCCAACAAATTGTGCATTAGACGGTGGTTTCAAATTGGGACAGTTGATGGTCGGATGTAGATACTCTGTTGGGAGGTCCCTGTCTGCGTCGCTCTGTGTAAAAGACTGCTTTGTTTGGTTTGCTATGTTGCCACAACAACCACAGCCATGCCCTAACCCCATGAGGCCGATTGCAAGAGACGGCAACTTCGATTACATCATCTGAGTTAGTCAATAGTGGAGAATATTGCCACGAATCATTTGTCTATACTTTCGAGGTATTTCAGAATTATATGTCCTTGTTTTTACAACGTTAACGGAGAACATAATTGGTTAATTAGCCTAGAAATTGCTAAGACGTCCTGCTAATTTCTTAAGACAGAACATCAACAAGCGCAATTGTGCGGAAACTTTTTTCTGAATACAAGCGCTTCATGTTAGGCATTAAAAATTAATTCAGCATGCTGAGCCCGTCCTCCTGCCAAGAAAGAGTCAATCACGACGCCGTTCAAATATATATAATACATAGACATATATACTCATCTCGAGATCGACGACTTGAAGATCTAATGATAGAATTAATCTCGCCCACAATATCCTCGCCATTTCTGCGAACCAAAAACATCCACGGTGCCTTAAGCACAATCGCCCTACCTGTGTTCATTCGCTGTGTTGCGGGCAAAGACCGTCTCAAGATCTCGTTCCCAAGTGGGCTCAGGCTGGCTAAAAGGTCGTGTTGACGTGAATTTCCTCGACATAGTATCGCAAGTTTCATTCATCGTTTGTTAGGATGTTCCTTAGTGGAAGGATTTAATGCTGCAGACGGCGCCAGGACAACACCTTACATGGCCAAGATAAGTAATCCGAAATGGAATTAGGAGGATCTCAGGCGTGAAAAATCATAAGCCATCAAGATCACTAGATACTTGAAAAATTGACAGCCCGACTTAGATATCGTCTGCCAGCCACGATAGTCTCATTCTCCAAAATCTTCAATAAAATCATGCAATTAATACTAGCTATTTATTCTTGTTGTAAATAATATGCAGATCTCGTGTAAAAAGTGTAAGTGATTCTTGAACCTCCTGATTCAGCACTGCACCACCTCGATGGCTTGTCGCACAGCCACACGAACAGACACACCCACACCACCCACACTCATCGGATCTACGGCCCTATTTATTTGTTTATGTTCCCCACGTCTCAGCAAAAGTTCACCCATCACATAAGCAATGGCAGAGAGCGATAGAGATGCGGCGTCAACCGCAGTCATACTTTCTGGTGCACAGGATCTAATTACCAGTCTCGCGCTGAAACGTGCGATGGAAATCGATGAGGACGCGTTTTTCTCGCGGAAACAGTCCTCGCTACAGTTTAGAGATTTGGAAAAAACGAAGAAGAAGAAGAAAAAAAGCAAGAAACACGCTGTCGACGACAGGAAACAGAAAAAGAGGGAAGAAGTGATGGAAGATGAGCCTCAGAGTGGACTGAGATTGGGGAATTCGAGTCGATGCCGGAGTTCGTCGCCGATTGTGATTTTGGAGACAGCGCCGAAGAAGCGAGAGGTCCGGAAACCGACGCTGTCGCCACCGCCTGCGCTTTCGAGGGAACAGTTGGAGGCGGCAAAGAATGCGCTGTTGTCGTCAGATGTATTCGGTTCGACTCGGTCACTGATTGATATTTTCGACGACGATTCAGACGACGGTGCCCTAATGACGCGAAATAATGGTGACCACGTCGATGATAAAGAAAACAGTGGTGATGAGAGCACTGATCTGCTTCCCGAGCTAGCAGCAAAGATACGCGAGCGTATGAAGACCATGAACACGTTAGGATCTACAGCACCTAATTACGCCACGGGAATGTCAACTCCGAAAGAAAAGCAGTTTATTGTTCACGTATTGGTTGAAACTCAGATATCACTGAACCCTGGGTCTGATGCAGAAGATCCCGAGGAGCCGCTACGAATAAAGTCGAGAGTATTTAAAGTCAAGAGTACATATAACTTTAGCAAAATCAGATATGCCTGGATGAAGGCGTCTAAAATTCCGGAGGATGTGATGGATACAGTTGTCTTCTTGGATAACGGTTCATATTCTCGGTTGTATGATGAAAGCACGCCTCTTATGGTCGGCGTTACCGAGGAAGATCCACATCTAAGTATATTGGCAGTGCGGAAGAGCGAGGTTGATAAGCTGCGGCAAGAGCTTCTTGAACGAGTTGAACACATGGGTGACGATGATGACGCCAGTAATAAGAGTGATGAAGAAGAGGACGTAGAGATTCCCTCTAGCCAACCCTTGTCGTCGAACGAAATTAAAATATATTTGCAAGACGGTAAGGGCGAACGGATATATCTCAAGGTCAAGTCGGACTCAAAGATCAGTACTATCATAAAGTATTATCGAAACAAGCGGAATATCGAGCCAAAGATGCATGTCACTCTTGAGATGGACGATGAGATTATACCCGAGAACTTGACTGTATCCGAGACGGAGATTGAGGATGAAGTAACGATCGATGTTCACGTGAGATAGCTATTATTTCCGAATAGGAGTTGGGTTTTTGCTTTTTCTCAGTGTACTTTTATCTCTGTTTGGATTGTTGTACTATAACAGTAATATATTCATGAAGATACAGTTTGCTATTCTAAGTACACTAATCCCTCTTCAATGGGAAATACTCTACCTTAACACCCTCCTTCGTGACAATCATGATCTCCAAGGAATCACCAACATGAATATGTCGCTCGGTCGCACTACTGAACGCATCCTTGACAAGTTTAATCGTCTCCTCCAGCGACAAGTACGTAACAGTTTTTGGCTCGCCGGTCTGTGCATCATACTGATTCTTAAAATTAACCTGATTATCCAAAAAAGGCATGATCAAGCTCGCGGCCGCACCACCTGCCCGGCACTGTTCCCGCTCATAACTCCCTACAGGATCGAACGAGTAGACAGCACCTCGACCTTCCTCGTCCAGGCCCGCAATAATCGTGTGAACATAATATGGGAAAAACCGTTTGCCATACAACATTGTCTGGATCAATCGCGCGCATGCTGAGATGCTAATGGCTTTATTGTGCGCGTAAGAGTACCACTGCACCCGCTGGCCTAACCGGCGCACCAGTGTGTCGCCATCAGCGGAGAATCCATTTGCTGACACCACGATCGGCGGGTCACAGGGAAGCGCATGCACTTTCGGTTGGAAACGCGAATTGATGGAGTAACCAGTCGTGTGGCGGGTGTCCCCAGCAAGGACCGCGAAGTCAGAGCCTGCGATTGCAAGGATAGTGCCGCCGTTGTCGCTGTACGGATTGAATCTGTGCTCTCTCGGTGCTCCTGCTGAGTGAGCGGATGCAGGCTCGATGTAAGGTTCTGAGTACATTATAATTGATTGTGCGTGTGTTTTTTTTTGATGTCGACGATCTGTACCAGCTGTTGACTTATGCTTGCTTGTGATTCTGGTGTGATTATCGCGACTTCGAAGTCAATCAACTGAAGAATATGCAATATACGACAACGACTATTGAATCGATTATTATCTGATACGGTTGCCGATTGATGAGGTGAGATTTATGGAGATTAGTGGATGTATGATTGAGACGAAGAGAGGATGGCTTCTGGTGGTGTGGCTGACAGTGTGGCATTGTGCTGACATGTGGCACATACCACATTCGGCTCTCGCTATTAATCCATGTCCCAGTGCCCTTCTGTAACTACAATATTGGTTTATTTATATTCTACAAGCGTTTCCGAATGCAGAGCAGCTACAACAGCCGAGGGGATAGTGTCGGTTGCAGGAAATATTGGGGATACACAGCTCTGTATCGTTTGAGGATTGGGTCAAGATGTTTGCGACAATGAACAGAACCCGAAGAAACAAGTAGCAATGATCGCAGAGCCAAGTGAAAGAAGGGTAAGATCAGACGCAGGTGTTTAATGTAGCTGAGAGTTGGATTGAGGCGCTCGACAGACTTCGAGGTTCTATGATGGCTGTCCAATCTGCGCTTTTGCAACGGGCCCTATCAATATACAACCACTAACTTTGCACATATTTGATAATCACAGATTTGATACGCAAAAGTGGCATTTGAGCGAATGAAAGCATATAAAGGCCGACCGGAATATGCTTCTTTCTAGCTACCGAATAAGTACACGGCGAGTGTGCAGTAAACGTCTAGGAATCAGCCCGTATAGTCGAATTGTTGAGAGCTGTGTGGAGTGGAAAGGAGACTGTCGGCCTAATCTCGCGTGCTCGACACATCATGACTTGAAGCTAACGACGTATACTATTTCGAGTATCACAGGGTTATACGATGAAGGACATGGGCATGCATAGAATATATAATACGGTCAATAGCAGATATTTATTAGAAGACCAATTATACATATATATAAGCTTCTTAAGTAGCAAATCATCATAAATAAACACCAAAATAACGCCCCTTCCATTAACATTCAAACAAGTTCGTTTATCTGCTCCTATATTTAACCCCACCAATTCCAGGCCATAACCGCTAATTACTTAGTCTCATCATCTAGCCGTAAGCCAGCAAGGTGAACTCCTAACCGCTTGTAAACTTCCTCAGCAGCCTTCCGTGCATCTTCCCAGATGCCTTCCTGATCTCGTGGAACCTCTTTCAAACCCTCTTCCTTATCAGGCTTGGACGAGAGGACCTCGACCGTGATAGTCTTCTTGGGCTCTTCCTCCTTCGTGCTCTCTCCATCGTCCGTCGCAGTCTGCTCGCTAGCATCCGAAGACTCCTTCTCCAGCTCCGCCAATGACTCGGGTACGAGTGTATTGAAAACCTGCATGTTACTCATCGGCAGTATAGAACCAGCCGAGGTCGACGCGGCGCTGCCAGTGTTCGCCGGGCCGGCAGTACCGTACGCCAGAGGCCAGTCAATTAAATTGGGGTTTGCGTCCTTCCGAGAATTAAACGTCGGTAGTAGGTTCGCTATTCTCGGCGTAATTCGCTGAGTAGGATGTGGTGGAGGGGGAGTTAATTCCTGCGGGAATATCGGCTGACCTTGCTGATCCTGCGACCCAGTGTGCTGCTCCTCGAGCGCGCGCTGAATCTGACTGGGCACATCCATGAAATCGAACTCGTGGGAAGAAGAGGACACGAAGCTCATGTCCTCGGGAGACGGAGAAAGATAACCTGCCGTGGACGCAGGTGAGAGCGTCAAGCTGGCCAATGCATCGGCCAGACGCTTGTTCTCCAGCATCAGACGGTCGTTCTCAGACTTAAGGCCATGTGCCTCAGTTGACTTTTGGGCGACAAGTTCCTCAAGATGAGTGATGTACTCCTTGCGACGTAGGCGGAAGTGACGTGCGGAAACCTTGTTACGCAGTTGCCTGCGCTCCTTGGAAGAGAGCTTCTTTCCCTCCTCCGATGCAAGCAGACGCTCGTCCTCGTCTGCTGGCTCCTGCTTCTTCTTTGACTTAGCTGCCACTGAGGAGACGCCGCTACTGCGGTTGGCGCCGGTGAACACCGAGGTTGCGCTGCCGTTGGAGAGCGTGCGAAGCTGCTCGTTGTCTTCGTACTCGTTATCGGACTCTGAATCTGCGAGCGATGACATGGACCGCGGCGAGGTCAGCACCTGAGGCGCGACGAACGCGCCTGACAATGTAGAGTCTGGCTGTGTCAGGAAGTTGTAGGCAGGCAACAGGCCATCAGGAGTAAAAGTCTCCGACTTGATTGGTGACGCGGTGGCGGATGGAACGGCGATGGAGGCAGCGGCTGAAATTGGCGTGCTCACACTCAGCGACGGCATGAGGAAATCGTCGAGAGAAAAGTAGTCATCCATGGCGGTACAGTGC
This sequence comes from Lipomyces chichibuensis, assembly GCF_038497645.1. Classification (NCBI taxonomy): domain Eukaryota; kingdom Fungi; phylum Ascomycota; class Lipomycetes; order Lipomycetales; family Lipomycetaceae; genus Lipomyces; species Lipomyces chichibuensis. The sequence goes on from NW_027117477.1 coordinate 17,093, forward strand.
GAGTTAGCAAATACAGTCAATTCAAACTGCTAGCTTTTTTATTAGGGAAGGGGAGGGTCAGCCTGGACGATATAAACGTCGCCGGGACAGGAGTGCGCCGTGTATAAGAGTTGAAGAGGTGATGCTGGCCGCGCGTCGTCTGCTGCGCCCATTCCCGTTTAGTACTAGCGTGGGGATATTTTGGGCGATCAAAGGCCTGTTACTTGGGATAGAGTCTAAGCCAGGGGTAACAAATTTTTGCCTGATCGGGCGGCATCAAGTAATGAGTTATGACCTGCCGCCTCATTGTGCGAGTGCGAGAACTTAAGCTACGCAGATACGGCATAACTCCGCAACTTTTCAATTTGCCTCGGGCAGGTGTAGATTGATTGAAAATAACGGACTTGTTGGGTTTATTATTCAACTTCAGGTTGTTAACATGTCAGGTTACGCACCAACTTGGCACCATGACGCATAAAATATGCCAGGAATTCACCATTGACGGTAGACTGTAATCTGATCTAATCATCTAAATATAATCATGCGCTGAACTCCTCTAGTTGATGCTATAGAACCCTCTATCCTGCTCCTCCTTCGCTGGCGTTACCCATTTCAGGCACGTATCAATGCTCCTAAACAGATACTCTGGCCACATTCTCATGGACGATCCAACTGGCACTCCCGATTCGCCAGCGGTCTGCAACAGTCTTAGCTTTTATATAAGTAAGCGACTAATCTGGAAATTATCTGCGCGAAGGGGGAGTTGCTATTATCCGCCAACAAACCAAGTTAAATTTCTGCCACATTACAGTCGTTTTCATCTATAGCTGATGAGTAGATGTCATTCGATCTGTCATCTCAGGACAATCCTTTTGTCCTAGGGGGCGGCGGGTCTTTGGAGTCCGGGTAAAGGATACTAAAGTGATAGACAGACTTAATCGTCTGTATCATACGTAATCGGTGCGGCTTCGTTCGACAACGGTTTATACGAACTAAGGATGCGTGAAACCACAGCCACCGCCGTTCTTCCTCTAGCAAACTGCACAAACTGCAACCAGACGCTTTATATTAAATACTTGAACTCTTGATTTAAATTGGGGTACTATATCACCCTCTGGTGGCTTGTTAGGAGGTGATGGGGCGACCTTGACCGCCAGGACACCAAAAATTTTGCCAACTCTAGTATACGACGAACACGAGTGTGGGTTTTGCGGCAAGTAAGAGCCGGACGTGAGGCTTGCACCATCGATATTTTTTTTTTGCAAGCCGCACTTCGCAAGTTGCGAGGGGTTACTTCAAGATGACGAATTCGTCATTTAATGAAATAGTTGCATCTGCCGCCATGGATATATACTGTTTCGGGTTTTTTACCATCTTCGGTGATACAGACAGTCGAGCCGCACACTAGTCATACCACACTACTGCACAGCCGCGCGTCGTTCATTGCCTCTTATCTTCCCAATTAATCCTTTTAGTTGATTTGGTGATTCAAACATTCAACAACAGAGACGGGTGACGATGCGGCTGATCGATTTTAGCCCGCTTGTGTGATTGTTCGTCGGATTCTCAGGCGTACTGTTGCCACTGTTTATGTAGTCCGCTTTGGAGTGCCAATCCGAAAGTGAGACTATTTCTGGAAATTTATTCCGGTCATTGGACTGATCGACAGGTAACACTACAGACTAATTAGATAAGTCTATTTCAATTTCCCCTGAACATATACTTTGCTTACGCGTACTTCAACTTGGTTCCTTGAAGTAATAAACTCAATTCAATAAAATAATGGTGCGAATGGCCAATCATTACAAAGCGAATCTAATAATAAGTCACTATATGACAAATCGGCACACGAAACACAAACAAAATTAACATTACAACATATAAAGAGTCTAACCATGATCCTATAAGTACAGTCAATCTTGACAATTAACACAAATTCAGCACAACTCCAAACAAAATCCCAAAATCGCAACCTTCTTCAACGCCAAATTCTAAATCCATCTTCTCTCCATCTGTGAGTCGCTCAATGACCCGCTTGACCAACCACCTGATGCGACATTGGCAGGGGAGGATGTCCGTAATTGGGAGCTTGTTGATACGGATGGTTCTGAAACGCGGATGGATTCGCCTGTGCCGATTGTTGCAGGCCTGATCGCTGTGCTGGATCTGATGTGCCTGGCGCTGGCATTCTTGGAATCGGTACATGTGGGATAGGATTCACCTGGGAAGTCTGCCGGATCATGTTGTGCTGCTGTTGCTGTTGCTGTTGTTGATGATGTTGTTGTTGGAGCTCTTGTTGCTGTTGTTGGTGCGTAAGGACAGGCGCAGCAGAGATGACTTCGTGAGTGAAAGGCGTCTGCGACGATGGTAGCTGCCCGTTCTGTTGCGTTATAGACACAATCTGTCCTTGTTGCGACAGTGGGATTTGTGCCCGTGGAACTGCGCCGGGTTGTCCATACAAAATATCGCGCAGCCGACGATTGTGGGCTTTGACCCCAGCAAGATGCTCCCACATTGAAGCCAGTGGAACGTCGTCCAAAAAACCGTTCTTCTGATACAACATATGAAGTGCCGCATTACTTTCCGAAATCAACTCTTGCCAGATCTGCGCTTTACGGGCGGCATTATCCGGCCATGATGCAGATTGAAGCAATTGCTCCCTGATCAACGAATATATATCAGACGGCTTAATACGCAAGAGTCTATAAATCTCCGGCAAGGTCGCCATATTGGCAGTGTCCTGCTCAAACGCAACAAACTCCTGGGCCGTGAATCGCACCAGATCCATAAACGGCTCTGTCGTGTACAGCTGGCCGATCCTGAGCCCCAACCACTCTTTGATCCCGCCGTCATCTTTCTTCATCAGAACATCGATTTGGCTTGGTGGCGCATGCCCGTTGTGTCGCCATCGATATCTGATCTCAATTTGATTCGCGTCGGTATACTGCCGCGCGACAATCTTCGCATGGCATCCGACTTTGATTGTCTCCTTTCCCTTCCGACGCTTCTCTAGCGGCACATTCGGGTTATGCTGCGCCGTATATGTCTTTGCATGGTTACATAAATACACGTACTTGAAGTCGAGCGCACCAGCTTGTATCCGTTTCTACAAATTAACAATATTAGTCTCTTCATCACACAGCAATTTTCCGCAACACACTCACATTTTCTTTCCTATAATCCGCCCGCTTGTGTGTATTCCATCGCATATACATCTTCTGCTCCTTCAACCACAAATTCCACGCCACTTCCGATGGCCTGTAAATCACCACTTCCTCCTCGCCGATGGTACTCGACTCATCATACACTGGAAGCAGCTGAGCTCCGATCCGCTGCAGCGCGTAACGCAATTCGTTTGACCCCGTCAAGTCCATATTCACTAAATCCACGCGTCCCACTGGTATATTCCTCAAATACCCGTTATGCCTGCAGAGCCACCAAGGCAGCGGCAGTCAGATATCTTTGTCCTCCGAATTCTTCCAAGACTGGTGGTCAATGCCCTGAGTCTGGAAAACAAATAAGGAGTGGGTAAAGACTTTTAGGCGATCACAATCCGAGCCAAAACAGAGATGTCACAACGTCGGTGTTGCTGTCAAAAAAAAAGTTCAGACGCTGCTGCACCCGCCGTGGCTCCGTTCGTGGCCGGACCGCCGGGTAAATCATATTTAGCCAGCGATCTAATTGCTTCAGGCCGGGTAACATAGTACTGGCCGAGGTTTGGTTTTGCTCAGGTTAGTGGTTAGGGCTCAATGATACTTCAGTTTGCAATCACATGCACGCGCTTCCTGTAACTTACACACAGTCTACGGAAGTGCATAGACATCCGTACTTTGGCGCATTAGCTGCAAGCGCATCCAGCATTGCCACCGGATGATGTAAATGTTACTGGCGGTGAGTTCAGAAGCGTCTGCCGGACAAGATGGCCGATTCCACTGCACTTTGTGTCAGGATTTGACATTTCTATTGAAATCAATATGCTTTATGCCGTGACTTGAAATTGAAAAATGACTGATATATCCTGAATTTTGTGGTATCGACTAGATAGCATTAGAGTGACGATTCTTTGAACCAACAAGAAGTTGATTCACCGATAAGTGTTTAGAAATTTTACATAGAATTGCCTCAAAGGAAGACGGCCACCGGGAACCGCGTCCAGTCCGTCGGAGTTTAGGAGACTGGCGAAGGCATTTGGGTGGAGGGCACACAAAGAACCAGCCGCGGGATGCAGGGACTTAAGCGGGAGGGAAGGATGTACAGTACCGACTCATAATAACGAGCCGCAGGATTTGAGGCGATGGTTTAGGGCTCATTGGAACAGGACATCCGCAGGTCTTTTCTTGTGTGGGCCTCGTTGACCAGCACAACACGGAGCCAGGGGTACTCCCTTGCCTTGTTTAGAAGGCGTCTTTGGAATCGGAAGTGAGACCAACTGGCCATGGCTCTCGCCGTCTTGGACCCAGTCCTGCGACGCCTCCTGCCTGTCACCGTCTGCTGCGTCTCGAACTTTGGCAATATGACCAGATTCTGATATAACCAGTATTAGTTCTCTTCAGAATCTATGCGCGTGTTATCGTTCTTCATTAAGTCACTTGGCAATTTCAATATTTCAAACGCATTTGTCGCCAGCATGAAGGACGATCTCCGTTTCTACGGTCCGTAGCGTGATTTGTTCACTACTTTTGTCAATGTTGGCTATATCGTCAGGATTTGTGACGGCGCAGCATGCTTATTAACAAGTTTGGTTTGGCAGCTATGGCTGAGGATGTTTGGAGCTTGCTCCTACTAGTTGTACCCTAGCATTGAAGAGAAGAAAAAGGTGGAGATTGGAGCTGCCAGAGAGCAATCTTCGATTTGACTCCCTTAGGTGATGGATTGCTTGTGTTCCGTGATGGTTGCTGATTGACAGAATGCTGGTAATAACAATGTTCGAAAATCTGAATTTTCCAACCAGATCTATTTAGCAGACCGTAGAAAACTATAACTACGATAACTAGTATTTTGCCCACTTCATTGAGCTCTGTTCAAGCAGATGTGGCGTTGCATAGCGCAGCTGTGGCAGTAAACTCTCCCTCATCGGCTAATCCGAGAGCCTGCATGCAAACAAATACTTCTAGATTTCCGGCCATTACTTTACTTGCAATTCCCAGTTGATTGATATATGAAATGTACAACACAGTTTGCAGCTTCGCCTGCCATTTGAGTTGTGGAGAAATTTGGATCTGATAAAGAGACCGTACACCGATCCTCGATTTAGTTCTACTTGCTTCTCACCGTATCGTTGATTGCATTTAGGTATCAAGGTTCGTAATTTTGCGCCAAATGGTGAGTTTTCTGCTTTCAATAATTTCGGCAATTACTTCTGCTGCCGAAAGGGGAGCATTTTTAAAGTCCAGCTGAATCATACTTGCACCTTTTCGCCACAAGGCGGACTTAGAATCGGTTCGAGTGGCATCCGGAATGACCGGACGGGGATAATATTTTTATTTGATTGGGCAAGAGCACAGCCACGGCCAACGTTTGTAAATTGTAAAAGGGACACAACCGTGGCTGGAGAGTGGCTGGACCGAGGAAGCGATAGCGGAGATAAACAAAATAAAGCGCGCAATCTCTCAATCAGTAAGTGTTGTTTCCCTAACATTCAGCGTTGATTGATGGAACTGTCAAGCCCCTGCATTTTGGCGGTGGCCCGAGCGACCAAAGGAGAGAGCCTGGGACGCAAACTGGTTGCGAGCCTCGACCATATTGACTGAGGTTATCGCCATAATCAATTGCTCAACTATTAAATAGGCGAAGAAATATTAATCCGCTTTTACGCATTTGCGCGCGTCACTGTTGTAAGTAGTCACAAAGGTGGAACAATACCAAGGGGAGAGGGATGCCGTTTATCAGAATCGAGGTGAGGACGATAGGCAATTGAGCACGCGAGGCGGACTTAATGCAGCGTTGCGCGGCTCATTTCTATTATCTTGATTGTGCAGCTCCAGCTAATAAAACCTCTCCTCCGTCGAGGTCTTTCAATTCACCACCTTCTGCCTGACCGCTACTCTCTTGAGTCCCCATACGAGTCCTGTATTCGTATATGGCTTTTTGCCTGGATCCAGAGGGCTGGGGCCCTGTGTCCCCGGTCTACTACAATTTCACTCCATGTTTTGCCGATGCCATCTTCCCATTCCTTCTCGGCGTCGGCTTACTGGTACTCACTCCCTTTGAGCTGAGAGCTCTAAAAAATTGCACGGCCGTTTTCTCTCCGACAACTCCCTGGTTCTACATCAAGTTTGCTCTCCTTGCGCTTATCGGCCTTTGCCAGCTCGTCTACCTTTTCAGTCTCAGCACCATCACCCGCAGCTTGTTTGATCTCCGCATTATTGCCACCTTGGCCTACATTGCATCACTGGGAGCGGCTGGATATGTTCAGTACGTTGAGTATTTCAGGGCGCGTGTGCCTAGCGGAATTGTGCTCTTCTATTGGTTCCTGAGTGTTATCACCGGCTTTGTGAGATTTTATGGGCAGGCACAGCGAAAAGTGTGGACCCAACATGAAGCTCTCTTTACTTCTTTTGTGCTTGGATTGCTTGCGACAATTGGAGAGCTATTTGGTAGGCTAACATCTCCATTCCTGTGCAAGATAGACTAATAAAGAAATAGTGTGTGCGTATTTCCCCAGGCCGCCGTCGCAGTATGAGTCTCTGAATGGCGAGATGGACAGCTCCCCGGAAGAGAGCGCCAACATCTTCTCGCGACTCACATTCACCTACTTGACTAAATTGATGAAACTCGGGTACGAGAACAATCTCACCGAAGAAGACTTGCCGGATCTTCCTCCTGACTCGCGAACCGACAAGACAAGAGAAGATTTTGATGTTGCTTGGCAAACTGAGAAGAAGACTGCTTTTCCTTCACTATCCCGTGCCCTCTTCCGCTGCTTTGGCGTTACGTATTTGATTGGTGTCTTCTTTAAACTTACGGGCGACGTCATGGCGTTCATGCAACCGAACCTGTTACGACGGCTGCTGGTGTTCGTCAATTCATACAACAGCGACAACGACATGGATATGCCAGTTCCTCTTTCCGGAGGAATTGTCATTGCAATGGGCATGTTTGCCTGTTCTTTTCTACAAACTATGATGCAACAGCAGTATATGGCTCGTGTTTTCAATACAGGCATGAACATCAAGTCGTCACTCACGTCTTGCATTTACCGCAAATCGATGTTTTTGTCAAATGATTCTAGGCAATCCAAGTCCACTGGTGATATTGTTAACCTTATGACAGTCGATGTTCAGAGGTTACAAGAGCTCACTCAATCTGGCCAGGCTCTCTGGTCTGGTCCGTTTCAAATCATGCTGTGTCTGTACAATTTGCATTCCCTCCTCGGAAACAGCATGTGGGCTGGTGTTTGTGTCACTTTATGTACCATTTCGCTCAATGCCTACATTGCTAGGAAGCAGCGTGCGTTACAAAAGGTCCAAATGAAAGTCAAAGATAAGCGTACACGACTTACTGGCGAGATTTTGGTTTCCATCAAGTCCATCAAATTATATGGATGGGAGGAATCATTTATCGCAAGACTGAACGAAATTCGAAACAACCAGGAGCTCGCGAATCTCCGCAAGAAAGGTGTATATTCTGCCATTGCAAATTTTATTGGCTCATGCGCTCCATTTTTCGTATCGTGTTCGACATTTGCGTTGTTTGTCTGGACGTCTGGCAAGCCTCTCACGACTGACATCGTCTTTCCGGCTTTGACACTTTTTAACCTTCTCTCGAATCCTCTTACTCAGATCCCGCAAGTCATTACTCAGTTCGTTGAAGCGACTGTCGCGGCGACTCGTCTGCGCGATTTCCTAGTATCTTCTGAACTTCAGTCTGATGCAGTGACCCATCTTGATGCTGCTACTGAACCTGGCCAGTCCGCTGCGACAATCACGAACGGCACCTTCCTATGGGATGAATCCGGCACGCACCCTCCGGCCCTCAAAAATATTTCATTCGATGCCAAGCTAGGACAGCTGTCTTGCATTGTCGGTCGTGTTGGTGCCGGAAAATCGGGGCTGTTGCAAGCTCTTCTAGGAGATCTGTATCGGCAATCGGGAAAGGTGACTGTTCGCGGTCATGTCGCATACTGTTCCCAGGTCCCATGGATTATGAACGCAACCGTCAAAGATAATATTTTATTTGGTAAACGATTTCAGGCTGATTTTTACGAGAAAACCGTCCGCGCCTGTGCGTTAACAGAGGATTTTGCCGTTCTTCCTGACGGAGACGAGACTATTGTTGGTGAAAAGGGTATCAGTTTGTCAGGTGGCCAGAAAGCGCGACTGGCACTAGCACGAGCTGTGTACGCTCGTGCTGACGTTTACATCCTTGACGATCCATTGTCGGCGGTTGATCAGCATGTTGGCCGTCATTTGATTGACAACGTACTTGGGCCTCAGGGATTGCTGGCGACCAAGACTAAGATTATGGCTACGAATGCGATTGCCGTCCTTGCTCAAGCGGACAGGATTACAATGCTGCGAGACGGTGGAGTTGTCGAGACTGGACTGTATGCGGAAGTCATGACACGAACCGACAGCGAAATTTACAAGTTGATTGATGAGTTTGGTACCCAACGTGAGCAAGAAGATGTCGTCGAAGACGTCGAAGAGAAGTCGGATCCATTGGCGTCCAACGAGGATGATGACGAGGAAGTGGTGGACTACTACGACGGAAAGTTCGGTGCGCCTTTAAGACGAGCTAGTACAGCCAGTTTTAAGAAGCCGACGCTTATCGACGATGTACCCAATCGACGCTCCAAGCAGGTTAAAGAGCATTCCGAAAAAGGTCAAGTCAAGTTCGGCGTATATAAAGAGTACATCAAGGCTGCCAATTTATCGGTTGTTGTAATCTTCATTATTCTCATGCTTGCGTCGAACAGTATGTCGGTTGGTGGCAATGTTTGGCTTAAGCATTGGAGCGACGTGAATACGCAATACGGTAGTAATCCAGATACCGGCAAGTATCTCGGCGTTTATCTTTTCTTTGGTGTTACTGCTGCCTTATTGACACTGCTCTACACACTTGTCTTGTGGATATTCTGCACTATCGAAGCAGCTAGAAAGTTGCACGATCGCATGCTTCGACATGTTCTCCGTTCTCCGATGTCATTCTTTGACACTACGCCTCTTGGACGTGTCATCAACAGATTCACTGCGGACGTTAACAGAGTCGATGAGGTTCTCGCACGAGTATTCACCAATTTCTTCACGAACACATTTAAGGTGCTATTCTCAATTTTCGTCATTTCATCTGCCAATCCTGCATTTATTCTCTTGGTAGTTCCGATTGCGTTCCTCTATATCTTCTATCAAAAGTTTTATCTTCGGACATCTCGCGAGCTAAAACGACTCGAATCTGTGTCTCGATCGCCGATCTACGCTCATTTCCAAGAGAGTCTTAATGGCGTTAGCACAGTGCGTGCGTATTCGCAGATCCGTCGGTTCAATCGCTTCAACGAATACCATATCGACTTTAATAATAAGGCGTACTACCCATCGATGATCGCGCGTCGCTGGCTTGCAATTCGTCTCGAATTCCTCGGCAGCACTATTATTTTCTTCGCGGCTCTTCTTTCTATCGTCGCTATCGCGTCAGGCCGATTGTCATCCGGTCTTGTCGGATTGACTATGTCTTATGCATTCCAGATTACTCAAGCATTGAGTGCAATCGTCCGTATGACCGTAGAAGTCGAGATTTCTACTGTGTCTGTCGAGCGTATTTTGGAATATTGCAAGTTACCATGCGAGGCGCCGGAAGTTATACCGGATAGTCGACCACCGGTAGACTGGCCAACTGAGGGTTCAGTTGAGTTTCATGATTACTCTACACGTTACCGAGCTGGTATGTGCAACCTTTAACAATATTGATTGCAGACTTCTAACAGACCAGGCCTTGATCTTGTATTAAAAGGTATCAATCTCCGAATTAAACCACGCGAAAAGATCGGCATTGTTGGACGCACTGGTGCTGGCAAATCGTCTCTCACACTCGCATTATTCCGGATGATTGAGCCTGTCGGCGGGTACATATCCATCGATCGTGTCAATACCAGCAAGCTTGGACTTCGCGATCTGCGACAGCGACTAGCGATTATCCCACAGGACTCACAAGCATTCGAGGGAAGTGTTCGCGAGAATTTGGATCCTGGCAGCAAATTTTCGGATGAAGAGCTGTGGCGTGCTTTGGAACTCAGTCACCTGAAAAACCATATCACCAATATGGATGGGGGATTGTACGCCCGTGTCAACGAAGGTGGTGCGAATTTCAGCGTTGGACAGCGACAGTTGATGTCCCTTGCCCGTGCACTACTCGCTCCCAGCAAGATTCTTGTTCTCGATGAAGCAACGGCGGCGGTTGATGTGGAGACCGATCAAATTATCCAAGAAACGATTAGAAAGGAATTTAAAGACCGAACGATTCTCACTATCGCACATCGCTTGAACACGATTATTGATTCAGATAGGATTGTAGTCTTGGCCGCGGGTAAAATTGTTGAATTTGATGCGCCTAAAGTGTTATTGAGCAACAAGAATAGTTTGTTCTATGCGTTATGTAAACAGGGTGGTTTGGTCGAGTGAGGATTGACTTTTAGCATTGCATATTATTCATTTCTAAATGTTTTTGTATGTTCGTAGAAATTTGCATTGAAGTGTTTTAACGTTATTGTCGATTACATTTGTGAGCACTCAAATTTATCGTTGGTCGTTGGATAATCCCAATTTGTGTGGGTTTCGACGATCATGCTTATAGAGAATAGTGCAAATTGTGGAGAACGTCCCACTAATGCGCACATTGGCTGCGACATTGGCTGCGACATTGGCGTAATATCCGAGGCTTAAATTCAATCAGTACTTTAAATTCAGTATACACATATATAATACAGTAATGGCCACATGCGAAAGAAAATATACTAATCTGTTTCCAAGCAATTGTCATGTACATTACAAAAGAGATATGCAGCAACAAGCCATCCCAAAACCAGCTCCTACTCTTTCTTGAACTCAATGAGATCAGAGTCTCGCTCAATATGGACGGTTAATGTCCCACATTACTGCGTTTTTTTTGGTAGCAAGTGTAGGCACGGATGATATTTGCGGTCGCGGTTCCGAAGGCAGCCCATAGCCCCAAGGGTAATGAGGCGCCTTCGACGCCGGGAACGCGACGACAAGGGAAGCAAGCGTACATGCAGTACCAATTGCGTTACCAATTGCAGGGAGATATCCGATAAAGCTAACGCCAAAAGCACAAGCCAATTTTAAGTCGCGAATTGGCTGGCATTATTGTCTGAACGGTTCTGTGAGCACGTTGCGTACTGATTTGACAGGACGTTAAAACATGTATACAAAGCATGAATTGTCACTTAGACTACGATAATAATATTTATCACAATATAACACTTAGTTTCAACGTCTTCGTTCACAGAGAGCTTAGTGATGCCAAGCAATTAGCAATATAGTGTTCAAATAAGCCTGCACATGCTAACAGATATGACGAGTAAAATGGTCTTTGCGTCAGCACTGGCCTAGAAGGTGAAAATAATACAGCCAGAAGCGAACCGGGAGATTGCTGAACACGGCCGACGAGCACATCCAAGGCTGACAAGATATGTCTTGTCATTTCTAGTAAACCACCCGCAAAGGGCGCAAAAAAGGCGCCAAGAGCCCCGGAACTTTGATACTATCCTCAATTCGCCCCTCAATTTCCTCCTGCGGCTAAATTCTAAGGCACTTGTTTTGGATAGTGTACCGGACGTCCGGGTCGGGTACATCTAAGGCCAGTTTTGACTTCAATGAAGAAACAACAAGATCGATGCAGTCATCTGGTGGCAAGACGTCATTCCACCGCGAAGACTGCACGAACGGGTGGCATCCAACTTTTTGAATAACCAGCGTGGGTTCCGGGGTTCAAGGTGCAGTCAGATTTATAACCATACGTTCTGCATTTCAAACAACTGCTCTGCATTATAATTTCGCACCATGTTTTCGTGAGAATAACGAATATCGATTATTATTCGCAGCCTACGCGATAATTTTACAGATATAATTCGTTGCCTGTTGCAGACTAAAGTTTCTACGACTGACCTGGACGCTAAATGCCAATTGAATCACTCACGTACGGACATCTTCTCTAGAAACGACGCATAATTATAAGTCTTACTGCCATTGAAAGTGGCGTTAATATACAGATGATATAAATATAAGACCATTGGCATGAATATTGCGCCGAGTACTTCTGGACGTGTTAGAAGTGCATTATTGAACCAGACTAAATGAAAACGGATTCTTGGCGAAGAAACTCGGGCACGTGATTTTAGTGCGTATATTCGCTGAATATCCAATTAATTAGTCAGAATTTGCAAATAAAATCTTCGAATATTATTCGCGCAAATCGGGACTTTCGAAAACGGATGCGAATATGGTCCATTTCTGCGAATATTCGTATTCAGAACAGCCCTGGGTCCATTTCATTAAGCCGATTTGCTCACCATAGAATCCGTTCCGCAAAAGTGCTGGAAGCTCAACAATGCTTGTTAGTGGAGCCAAGCACTTGAAGACCCATCCGAGAGTTGACGCTCTACCCGTTTCCGGCAGCACCCGGAAAAGTAGTTAAGGTTTAAATGTCCGGTAGACAAGGTTGTGGAAGTTGGTTACCCGGAGCCCAAGCTCCCTCCCCCCCTCATTGTAATCAACACAGGACAGGAAATTATGATGGATGAGCCGCGTAGCAGAGAAGTAGGTTGGAGTAACATAGAATCTCAGTCTTTATGCAATCATGAATTCATGATAACTACTTGATAAGATCGCCTATTCACCATCGACATAGATTGTCATAGAACCTTGGCCGACGGGAGGAATGCGGCATCTCCAAATTGAGGAGGCAGATGAGATGCTCTAAGGCGACGTTTCATAGTAAGTGCATTTGTAGCTAGTTCAAAACCATACTTCTATCTTAAGCTGTGATAGAGTTGCGTCTATTTCTGGATAAAAAAGTTCGTACACTTATAGGAATAAGATAGGTTTCAAACAAACAACTGTTTTGCATTCAAGACTACTGTTACAAGTTGAGGCGTCATTTTGCCTATTTCCACCGCATGTGAAAGGGCTTACTAGTAACCATATTTGACGACACTCCGTCCACACTGTAAAAGTTGTGCATTAAAAGGGATCGGTTCGCTCCGTTATAGCAGCATACACCCCGCAAAGAAAAAAGAGGGGAAAAGGCGTTGGTCAATCACGTCCCTACGATACGCGGACTATCCATTCGACATATCGGCAACGCCATAAATTATCAACACTGTCCGCCTACACTGTAAGTTGCTCATTATAAAATAACTGCTGGTGACTGTGAAGTACGACATGAACATAGACTATCACAATATCACTATAACTATCACAAATCAAAATGCTTAAAACTGGATACCCAGACGTCTCTGCAATCGACGAAGCCTATGCTGCCTTTCCGTCGGAGCCTAGCAACTTAATACTTCGTTCTGCCTCCTCCATCCATACTGCAATACTTTTCTCCTGCAATTGTGTCATTTCTAATTTTCCAACGTTGTTACCAAGAAACTCAAGGTAATGGTCATGCAGATTTTTGTTCAAATTAACTTTTCTTATTCCGAGCTCGATTGTCTTCTTCATCAGGTCATCAATGATAGGAAATGCACCGTGCAGCACTAATATGGCCGAGGGACTCAGCTTCTTGATCATTTCCAAGCGATCCAATTGCCAGTACTTCTCAGGTCCACCTGGAGGGTAAGGCCCATGCACATTGCCAATAGACGGCGCTAGAAAATGAACGCCAGTTCCCTCGATAAACTCAGCCGCCAATTCTGGTTCGGTATACAGGGTCTCCATGTCGACCGTCGGGACACCGTCCTCACCACCCACGATGCGTCCCAGCTCCGCCTCAATCGTAATTCCACGTTCTTTTGCAAGTTCGACAATATGACGGACAAATTTGATATTCTCTTCTGGATCTTGACTAGAGGCGTCGACCATGATGGAGTCAAACGGCAATTCAAGGGCCTTATAAACATCCGGCTCGAGAGTACAATGATCCAAGTGCAGAGCTATTGGAACACTGGCGGCATGGCAGGCTTCATATGCGAACTTAATGAATTCCGGGCCGTGGAAGTGCATTGACCAAGGAAATATCTCGATAATAGCTGGAGCCTTCAATTTCTCAGCGGCTTTGATGGATCCGAGAATACCGTCGGTATTGTAGCTAGTTGAACATTAGCCATTATTGGCGGACAAGTAGATAGAATGATTAAAATCATTGAATTCAGAAGAAACTCACCAGTTAAAAGCGGCAACCGCGTACCCTCCCTTCTCGGCGGCATCGAGAATCTGAAAGGTACGGTTATTGTAGGGATATTCAGCCATACCGGAATGCAACGTTCGAGCAATAATGGACTTTGTGCTGGGCAGGAGAGGGAAATTCAGCAATTGCAAATTCAGGCGGGGCAATAAATTAGTCGGAGTTCCTCCAAGTCGTTCCCATAGCTGGCATTAGTCGGCGGAGATCTACCCCCACGCTGCCCCCAACCTTCACTGAAAACATTCACGATCGGCAATGATAAATGACCGCACCAACAAGTTCCTGCACAACATAATCGTCGCATCGGGAAGTACGTTGAGAGATGAAGATCGAGGACCACCAACTCGGTCACCCGACATGGAACGTCACGATTAGCTGTAACATGATATGGCCGTTCAGTTTCCAACGTTGACTGCCTACTATATTTTATGGATCGCTAATGATTGTTGCCCGCAGTTTAGAAACCGATTTCTCAATTTCCTATTATTATATTGCGACATATTGCGCAATGAATATAGAATGAATATAGTGCTCTGATTGGAGATATTTTGCCACCAATTTTCTTAAAACTTCGCTTAAGTAAGGACCTTAACAAGATGAGAGTATCCCCCTCTTAAACCACTATGGCTATCCTTATTATGGACTAGCGCCAACCTTAAGCGTAGTTCAAATTGTTACACGCCAATCGGCAACTTTGCTGGTCCCTGCATCAATCAACAACATAAACGAGCAGCTCGGAATTGCGAATGGTGGATTCGATCTGCAAGAAGCCCACTACTGGAGACTCTGACTCTGTAACCTGCTATTATAAATGTAGCTTGGTCGAAGCTTTATAATCGTAGTCAATCGTAGAATATCCGCCGCCACTAGGATTAGACTGCTCGATGTATATCGTCGACGACCAACCGGCGCGTCTCGGGGCATCTTTTTCGCATTCCAGTAAATACAACTAACATATCAATGTTAACTCGAGCTTATTGACTACGATAACGTGCTAATGGGCGGTTTCATCGATGGTGATCAGTTTAATTGTTGTCTTAATCATCCACGCGCCGATATTAAATCCATTATTGTTGCTATCTACGAGGTTGTTTTGAACATTCGGTTTTATTCTCGTCCTCTCGATCATTGAATCGCCGCGATGGCTCGCTGCTCATGATATGGAGGATGAGGCGCGTAAGGTGATCGCCCTGATATCACTGGACATTGAAGAGATCATTCTTCATTGGCTCACTAGATATTAAGAGATTACAATAGCGATTCAGCTCTGAAGCCTGTTGAGCTTGCTAAGCAATAGAACCTGTAGTGCATTGCTACTACGCGATTTTGTTATGCAACTCCTTGTTATGCTGCGCCGCAAAGATTGGCGAGCTGAGGAAAGTGCCCATACAATTAACACAGGAGAATTCTCCCAAAAATACTGCGATATACATATTTGTTTATCTATAAAGTAGTAAGTTCGATAAAGTATTGCTTCTACACCATGAACTGATGTTTACAGAAGGGGAAGCGGCTGACGAAATTGGGCTAAGATTATGGGTGACGGTTGTTACCTTTGCCCCGGAAGTATGGAGGAAATAAGGTCGCGCGCACGAAATAAGGGCACCTGTGACGTAAACTTCGGAAGCGGTAGGATTCGCTCGAATGTAAATCTCACACCGTCGCTCGACATTCACGAAAATTCACTCCCTGAATTTAATATTCCGATTAGTGTATCTAATATCATGCTTTCTGTATATTGTTTTTGACTGCACCTAGAGTCATCGAGCGATCACAATTAGTCATAAGAGTGTGCCGCGTGGCTGAAGTGAGATCGATAGTCGGAAACATGGATGGCGAGAGGATCTTGTATTTCCGTGTCTGGTTAATGCTATCAAATCGATAACCAATATAAATTAGTTTGCTTCGTCTATATAGCGATCATCCGTACGGATCAAAGAGACTACGCGGAAGTTGGCTGCTATACGCTACGATCCTTCTCAGTTGCTTTGGTATGGCATGCCGTGATTTAATGATACTGGACTAGTTCTGACGCAATTATGCAGGCTTCTCACTCGTTGGCTATGACAATGGCTTGATGGGTGGCTTTATTAACGGCAGACAGTTCAATCGTGTGTTTAACTATCCTCATCCCTCACTACTCAGCACAGTCGTCGCAATTTATGAAGTTGGCGGCTGTGTTGGTGCAGTAGGAATATCATTCATTGGCGACCGCATTGGACGGCGACAATCTATAGCACTTGGCGCGATTGTCATGATAATCGGTGCAATTTTACAAGCGTCAGCTTATCAACTACCACAGATGTTCGTTGGAAGAATCATATCCGGGATCGCAATCGGTATTATAAATTCTACGGTCCCAATTCTGCAAGCCGAGGTCAGTCCAAAGGCAACGCGAGGTTTGTACGTTGCAATGTACTGCAGTACCTTGAATCTGGGGATTGTCACAGCGTACTGGCTTGATTTCGGTTTATCGTATGTGGACTCTGAATTCGCATGGCGATTTCCTACTGCTTTCCAGATTGTATATGTACTTGCAATTTTATGGTTGACGGTTATGGTGCCTGAGTCTCCCAGGTGGCTGACCGCGCATGGTATGCATGACGACGCTGTATCTGTTCTAGCCGCGTTGGTAAATCGAGAAATTGACGATCCGGATGTGGTTCAGCAGTACGAGGAGATTGTGGAGACAGTTATTATGGAATCGGCAGAAGGTTCTGGATCTTGGTCTGATTTCTATAAGTCAGATGGATTACAATCCTGTCGCCGATTGTGGACTGCGATTGCGGTTCAAGTATTCCAGCAGTTGGGAGGTATAAACGCTATCATCTACTATGCTACTACGCTTTTCCAACAATCTATTGGGTTTTCGCCAAAAATGGCTGGATTAATGTCTGGGTTGTTGCAGACATGGATGTTTATTGCGTCATTCATTCCTTGGTTTTTAATTGACAGGATTGGTCGCAAACCTCTCATGCTCGGAGGTATATTTGTGGAGGGGGCTGTTATGGCTGTGCAGACAGCACTTATTTATCAAATTCAGTATCGCACTGGGATTGAGCATTCCGCAGCCATTGGCGCTGCGGCCATGCTCTTCCTCTTTGAGAGCGCATTTACGGTTGGCATGCAGTCTACAGGATGGGTATATCCATCAGAAATCCTGCCGCTTCGTCTTCGTGCTAAAGGATCAGCTATCTCGACGGCAGCGAACTGGATCTCCAATTTTATTGTAGTCGAAATTACGCCCCCAGCGATAGAAAACATTGGGTATAGAACGTATACAATCTTTACGATTCTCAATGCGTGTTTTCTACCGATAGTGTGGTTCTGGTTCAAGGAAACGAAAAGTTTGTCGCTTGAAGAAGTGGATTTGTTGTTTGCAGATGAGCACGCGCTAGAGATGTACAGGGTTGTGGTGGACCGAGAGCTAAGCGACCAGGAGGAACAAAATAAGGATGATGGAGTGGAATATTTCGAGCAGGCGAGCACTAGTAGCAGGGCTGTATTTTAATTACTGTCTAGTACTGATAGAATACCCATTTAATATACTCAGCCACTGCTATTTCGTATATTAACCGTTCTCGTTCAAACTCATAAACCAAATTGTAGCAGCCTGATACAACTAATTGCTAGGAAACGGCAGTGAACCCTTCAACGCATCGTATATTGGATGTCTACCTACAGCCGCCGGTAAACCGGCAAAATTTCTTAATCAGTAGCTTCGTCGAAACAATGCTCTCAGCTAAGGTGCCAGATATCTTCAATCTCCTTGCACCCACATTATACCGTTCAATCGTTACCAGACGTAAATATAGCGATATAGGGGATTCCGGACTCTAGAACTGGTTGAGAGGCTATTTGAGAGCTAATATCCTCTTCGACCTATGTAGTACCAGAAGGCGAAAGTACCCGAAGGCAGAAGTCGGGAGTCGTGGCGGAATACTAATAAACTTTGCTGCCCCCACTCTTGTCTGCGTAATTTGACCATCCCCTGAAAAAGAACAGGGACATGACGTCACACGCTCGCCATATGTTCATTCGTCCATCAGGGACTAGCCACTATCTACGCCTACGATGTTATAAAGAGTGCTAGATGGACAAAGCCCGATCGGCACATGCGTGCGACGCGTCTTTGCATTCACAGACTGTAGTGCTCCTGATGGCATTAAAATTGAGTAACGTGTACGCTGGATGCTTGGATGGCGTGCAAAGTGCGGGGATAATGATGGCGTCTTAATTGGAAGACTGTGGTCCCTGATGGAGCTGCGAACTTTCATTTTCAGGAATCCTGGTGTCCTTTTGTTGTTCAATGAGCAACTGACATATGACGCAAGGATTAGAAGCTGTTGGTAGTTTGGTAAGGGAATGAGATAAATACTGGAAAGTCTAGTATGAAATGGGATATTTCGATGGAGAAGATACACGTGTCCGAACACCATAAACGAGAGAAAGAATTCCAGAACCAAGCGAAAACCGAAACATGTCGCACAATCCATTAATCATTTATACTGAAACTGCTCGCTGTGCAATTAACAAGCCAATGTCCACATCAATCGCTTTGAACCGTGGCATTTTCCCCATGCACTGGCCGCGGCAGTATAGCCAAGCAACAAGTGCATCACCGTCAATCGTATATCTCTGGGCACCTCGCTGATTATCGACAAACTGAGTCACACTCGCGGCAATGCTGGCGGGTGACATATAGCCAGGGAATTGCGAGTCATCATCTACTCGCTTGTGCCACGTCTGCATATAAATCGGCTCGCTTGAGAGTAAAATTGTATTCAAGCCTGCCATGGTGACTGCACTGCTGTCACCTTGGGGGAAAATGCGTCTGATCGCTTCCTTATCTCGTGATTCGATCGTGAATTTCGCGACTGTGAAACAAGTTCGGTATATAGCCTCTATCAGCTTTTGCGAGAAAGTTTTACCTTGGCGTTCAGCGACTGAAACGGACAAGGCGTCACGCATCATCAAGATTGCTGGTGTGACCCTCCTATTTTGAGCAATGCCGCTTGGCGGAGGCGTGGATGAATCACTACTATCAGCACGGGATTCAATACGTCCCATGCGAACACTGCCCGGATCCAGGATAGCACTGCGCGTCATGTCTAGCACCTTGCTTGCCCCGCCTGCGAGCGTTTGCACAAATTTTGCATTATGATGCTGCATAGCAACTTGCACCCCGTGTTCGTATACATCGAGGAACACCGACTGCATACCTTCAACTGTCGACTCCAGCAAGTTAATGCGTGATTGAAGATCCATTATGGTACGGTCTTTCTTTTGTCTGTATGTCCGTTGTGCGTCTCGAATTTGAGCCCGACGCCGCTGCATTCGTCAGCTCATTTATATCATAAAAGTAAAAGGCATCGTACATCGGTCTTTTCATGCTTAGCAATTAACCGCGGTCGACCACGTTTCCGTATCTGCGACGGCCTCCCCGGTTCGTCTTTTGACTCATTCGTTCCGGATGGTACAACAGATAAACTCCAAGGCGTTGGCAAGTCTCGCGCCGCGCCCGGACCTCGACCATCCGGATCATCACTAACATAAGCATTGGGGGGATGTGTATCTATATGGCCTAGTTTCTTGGCATCCAGATTGACGGCATCGAAGAAACTGCCGGTGCTAAGCCGTTTGTACATGCTTTCCTGCACTTCTTCGTCCCAACCATTACCTTTATTGTTCAATATCCAATCCGACGAAGACGTTGGGACTGACGTGTCAAGACCTGGATCTGAATTCGGGGATATTCCAAGGTTAATATGAATGTCACCCTGGGAGAAAATATCGTTCGACACTAGGTCATGATCCTGCATCACTGTTTGCGGTTTGGAAGATAAGTAGGACATAGCGGAACTTGTGAAATTGTCGAGACTCGTAAATTCAGGTTCTGTATGGTGGTTGCTTGCTGATGGGGAGGATTGTAAATTCAACGTCTGGTTTGGATGCGGTCTTTGTGGGTACAAGGCGAAGTCCATTCCCAATTCGGTCATGCCGATAACAGAATTGGAATTCAGGGATCAAGTCGAAATATAAGCAATGCAAATCGAACAGCGAGAGTGAATTCTCGGGGGCTGGACACAAGCGCCGAAAGCTTACAGATACGAGAGCTTAGAGCGTCGATATATTGTATTCGTAGGGCACATAAGAACAGTGTCCTAGATCAAGACCAGATAGTAAGCAGTCGGCGGATGTTATTTTCCACAGACGCCACACTCGCCACACTCAGAGTCATTTTCGAAGCAACAAAGCTTTGGGAGAAAAATGCCAGCATGTCATTCGCACTTACGCACTATTCGTGACATGACTGCACGTTTTTGGAGGCACCGCTATTCGGGTTAGGGCCTTACCAAGCGTTGCTCACGTGCTAGCGCGTCGTCTGAATTCGAGACGAGCTGGAAATTCCTCATTTGAGGTAGGCTCTATTTGATCAATAAGGGAGACTTATCGGCGGAGATCTATTGAGTTTGCGGCGTCGTGTTGCTTACTGTTTTGTGCAGTGGCTCTTTGAACGACTTCCAAGCCAGCGATGATCCTGAAGGATTAATATGATGTAGCAAAGCGAATCAAGCCTCGGCCTAACCAAATGTGATGTATATTCCTTCTTCAAAATTCTCCAGTGACTTTCTAGGCGCATTGTGGTGCGCGAAATTGGTATTGTGCTCGATCCCGGCCTGCCATCTCCCATCGAGACCCTATATTGCCCACACTGGGTCGATACCAATTGCACCAAACATATCGAAAGATCTTCGGCTGATTAATGAACATACAGTATTCGAGCATCTCTTTAATGGACGATGCAAATAATGAAGACTCTCCAGGGCGCTACCATTGTCGACGACCACTTTGGCAAAATAGGATGTCTGAGAAGATGCCGCTTAATCATGATACGAAGAACATTAGCCTGGTCTGCGGTACACGGTCTTTTAAGGCCTCTTGAAAGCATCCACTCCGTCTCGCCACACAAAAAGTGTAGATACGGAGGGAGAGCTGCCTTTCGTATGGATATCCGAGCAGTATCAACTAAATCACTGCCTCTGCCTGCCTTACCGCTGATATGTTGACTGATTGCACGCAAGCTATGCCAAAGACAGAGGTGGTGATTGTAGCCATCATTGTTTCTTCCATATGCGAGGCTTGCCGCTGTTACTTCAATTACAAAATTGTTGATTAGAAATACTAAAGTATGTTGGTGCGAATGGGCATAATCGTATTATACCTGCAAAGTCCTTGTCAGTGTGGACCTATTTCGGCTTCAACCTCGCATTTCGCAACTCCATGAGCCACGACGACAATTGTGATCCCCTTTTGCCGTTATTCTTGAATACCTCGAGTGTCATGAAGAAGGGAAGACAAAGGGAGCGACACTAGGTCGTATTCGGTAAGAACGCAGTAGAGTTCAAAGCCGTGCTTGTTAGTGCCGATTGGCGTCAATGAAAACTTCAATCATCTTGGCGGGATTGAAATTCTGACTATCGGTGAAACAAGGCGTTAGAAAGGCCAATGAAATCCCAGGCTCTTGAAGACCTTGGAGTAGTTCATAGCCATCTTGCTCGGCCACTTAGAGTTGAGCGGATTTAAAATCATCAACGTCCCTATGCCATTCGCCTTGCGTCAGGGAAAGCCAGAAGTTGTAGACCTGCTTCCTCGTGATTATTTGCGCCGCGGGCTTCTCGAAAGACACACTAGTCATTTGGATCAGGTTTCGATAAATTTGGCGTGGCGGAAAGTACTTATGTGACTTAATGTAATTTCGGACCTCATCTGTCATGCGAAACATCCTTGATTGAGTATGACTAATGTGCTCGTAGATTACTGTTGCGGACGCGTTGGCCCCTTGAAAAGCTTATATGAAACTCGCCGTGAAACTCGAAGTATTCCTTTTGAACTAAAGACATTAGATATCTATTGCGGTTGGGCATATAATTAAGACCGCGTACCTGTGTACCGCTGTATGGTCGAGGGATCGCGCTTTGCGGGTCTATCTTCGACGGAAGCGGAACAACTGAAGCTATACTTGGCTCCGTCACGTCTTTCATGTGCATGTTGCAAATAGAAGAACAATCGAAAATGCGCTCCGCAGCAGTATGGCAGCTATTCTCTGTAAATCGCGGTCCGTAGTTACCGCACAGGCACCAATCGACATCATTGTCTATACAAAAGGTCGACGAAAGGGTAGCCCTAATTTTTCAGAGGCTGTGCTGCAAGATCAAACTTGAGGTCATCATTTTGCTTCAAAAACACAGAGACTGCTTCGACAAATTCTTCATGAGTATCGTAGCACCCGTCAAGATCGAATCCTGCGCGCTGCGTCACACCAGTCTTATTTTGCGCAAAAAATGTTCATTTCATGGAGTACAAGTCATGAGCAAAGTTACCTTGTTACGGCACTTGTGGCAGCTATACAAGTGTTTATGTTAAAGATAGATGAATGATCGGCTCCCAAACCCCGGATTTAGGTTTCCGGTTCCCTTTCGCGTGAGCGTGACGCGTCAAAGTTTGTTTGGCTATCGCCAACTTGCGACATCCCCTTATTCATCTACGGTCCAAGCAGTGAGGGATATGAGGGTTGCGGCTGCGTTAATTAGATCGGTACATTGAATCTGGTCATTGTCACATCGTACTGCTGGATTTCGGTTTATCGTATGGGGTGGACTCTAAGGGTAAAGGTACCCGGTGTGACCAAACCTGTCTGCCTGATTGCAGCAAAACAATTTGGTTGTGTGTCTCACGGCGCCTACTTACAGACATATTTTGCCAATTAACAAAGCAGATACGAATTTGTTATCTATAATAACGGTTCGAGATGCAAGTCCGCATTCCTCGACCGATCACCTCGTCCGGGTCGCCGTCGTCGTCGACAGCATCAGCGTTAAACAACGTCCATGCCGTGCCCATACCGCTAAGCGCTCTATCAAGCTTACAATCTTCAGAGTTAGACGGCCTGCATGTCTTTGACCGGGATAATACGCAGCCGAAATCTTACAAGCGGAAAAGAGAGAATCACGATGGGACGAATCCGCGGAATGTTCCAGTTATAATTATGCTCTCCGACGACGAATGTGAAGGTCCAGTGGAAGTAGATCCGAATAAGAATCTACTAGAGAGGAATAAGACTGGATCACCAAACTGGCCGGTGAAAATCGATGACTCTGACCAGCAAATTTCAATTTCGCCAAAGCGAACAACTACGTCAAGGTCGTCGCCACGGACTGCTGGTCTCGAAACGAAGGAATGCGACGGTCATGTCTCCATAGATACAGTTCAAAACGACACTAATGTCACTCCAATCGTTTTATCCAATTCATTTTCAGATGGTCAAGAATTTGTTCCAGACAGCCCATTACCAACTCCTGTGGTAGAAATGGTGTATTCACGTGCAAAATTGGAAAGCGAGATCCTAGCTATGTTTCCCGAAATATGTCGTGATGTAAGTTATATGGCTGTCTTATTCTAAGCCGGGAAAGTAAAGCTAACTATGCGCATCTTAGTTCATTCAGGATCTAGTCGGCCCGATGGCGACGGATTTCGGTCCAGACAAATTACAGAAAATAGTTCTAGCCATCCTCGAAAATGCAAATTACCCTCGCTACAAAAGTACGCCATCCTCTGCGACAACATCAACCGAAGCAGACAAAGCCGCAGGCAATGTCTCCAATGCAGAATATGTGATTGCAGTAAAATCTGCTCTTAGGCATGAATTTCGGACAATGCCTGTGAAAATTATTGATGAATGTTTGCACAAGAACAAGTTATCTCTCAGTAAAGCGTACAATGATTTGGATCAAATTGCCCGATACTTCATGGGAGACACGAGTACATTGCCTTCGAAGCCCAGCTTTCTACCTCTTCGTGCAGCGAGATCAGCAAAGGTTGAGATGGACACTTTGCTTGACCTCAAACTTGGACGGCACGTAGTCCGGGATCTGGATGCTGTGAAGGAGCAATTTCGCGTTGAAAGACTGAAGGAGGCCGAGAAAAGAGATAAAGAATTCGCAGCTCGATTGGCCGAGAAAGAAGCCGAAGAATTGGGCTTGACAATGACTTGGTAAGTATCAGGCTATGCAAACGTTGGATTCCTTGTACATTTAACAAAATGACATATAGCGGTTGCTGCTTTGGAGACTATGCTGATTTCGAAATGTCGCAATGTTCTGAGGGTCATTTGTTTTGTCAAGCGTGCATCCAGCGACAAATTGAGGTATCTTTTCTTTCGAAATATAGGTTTTCCGTGTGGAAGTTGACTCTTGATATAGAATATTATCGGTCTGAAGCAATACAATCTAAAGTGCATCGAAGTTGGCGGCTGTGAAGGTGTCTTCGTTAAAAGCGAGATAAAGAGGTTTATGCCAGAAAAGCTGCTTGAAGTTTTGGACAAGAATCAACAGCAGGCAGAGTTACTTGAGGTACTTCAGTATTGTATGTTGTGTTATCCTTGAGCAGTATCGGCTGAACAAATTGTAGTCCGGACTCGAGCTTGATCAATGTCCACTCTGCGATTTTGCGATTTGCATCGAAAACGAAGCTGAGAAGGAATTTCGATGCCAGAATCCTGAATGTCTCGCTGTCACGTGCAGAAAATGTGGCAAGAAATCGCACATTCCACAGTCCTGCGCAGAGTACGAACGTGAACTGGCAAAGGAGGACGGCCTAACGGCGCGTCATCAGGTAGAAGAAGCTATGACGCAGGCCCTGTTACGGCAATGTACTCGATGCCGCCAAAGGTTCTTTAAGGAGGACGGCTGCAACAAGATGACCTGTTCTAATTGCCTTAATACGATGTGCTATGTTTGCAATCAGCCAATTGTAGGATATGATCATTTCAATCAGGGTGGTTCATACATTAATGGAAAATGCCCTCTGTACGACGATACTAGGAAACGACATCAGGAAGAGATAGCACGTGCAGAGAACGCCGCCTCGCAGCAAGTTCTGCGAGAGAACTCGAAGCTATATGAGGAGGACGTGGTTGTTCCTGACGTCCGCTTCGTCCGAACTCGAATGTAGTATTACACAGTTAGGAGCAGTATGCGAGCGAGGAATGCACTTCATGATTCCTCCAATGGTTCCCGCGCCAACACTGTTAATGAAATGAGATGAATGCTGAAGAGATACGAAAATTGATGTGGCCGGCAGTGTTGTGGGCTAGGGCGGAGACGATTGTACTAGGCAATATTGCTGATAACGATGAGTAGCGATTTTTTCCAATATGGGACAGAACACTACCACCCTCATCGGGCCACGCCGGGATCAGGTGTAGCAGGTAGCAGAACTGCGGGGGGTTTTGGTGATCATTCCGTGATGGAGCGGATGTCGGATAATCTCTAGGTAGCATTTGTGGATAGCCTTAGTTGCACGATAGATAGCGGAGTTTTTTTTTGCAATTAATTGGATTTTATGTTTTGGCAAGAGAAAACATTTCGATTACGATGAAGAAAAATATGGCTATCCAACTTCAAATTTTACTTCTGTACAGGAAGAGCTAGAAGGCACACATTTTCAGACGAGATCGCTTTATCCACATATCGTATCAATTCTACCTGAAACCCTTTATCCTCCAAATTCCGCACACGCCCGTAGTCAAGTATCGACCGGACTTTAAAGCCAATTTCTTCTCGCCTTGATATAGAGAGTCGCGATAGATGAGTTTGGTGGTCTTGATTATGGTCGTTATTCGAGTCGACATGTTTAGCGCCGTATCCAACATCCTCACTGTCACCTCGTTCGCCCGTCGCATCAATATTCATCTTGTCCGAATCAGAGGCACCGCGATGTTGAAGTCGCCTTCCGCAGAGCGCCCATGAACTCATTTTACACAGAATCTCAAATCCTCTATGATCAATTTGCCCGTATTTTGCAAGATACTCTAATGGATAGCTTGAATAGCTACATTGATGCCTACAGCATAGTGCAATCATAATGCCCGCCAAATGCATCGTAGAGTCATCGCTGTTGTTTCGGTACGTCCGATGATTCATTAAACATTGAATAGTCAAATCTGTAGCCGCACCGCATAAATGCTTGGATATGGCAACTATGCCACCCTTTCCGTCACTCCGTTTCTGGAGCTGGTTGTTTTCTACTTTCCGCAGATCCAGATCCTTAATATCCGTTTTAATCCGATGAACTATTGGCGCAATAAGGTGCTTGGAACCTAGATCTTCCGAGTCTTTGATTATTTTACTGTCGAATTTCATGCGCCCACCAGAGCGATCAATCAGCAGAAATGACGGTGTGTATGTTGGCTCTTTGTTGTATTTATGAAGCAGAGCTTGATTCAGATACTGGCAGTGTGTCACTGTTAGCTGCAGTCTATGATTTAACAGGAGAAAATACATACTCGTGAAAGCTCACCACGTCCCGCACCAAATTCCACAAAACAGTTCTCGCATAAGAGAAGACCTACGTTCCCGAGAGTCGATATCAGTGACTCCTGCTGAATTGCATGCTTCTTATTCGAAAGTTCAGCTAACCGTTTCTCTAATCCTTCATATTTCAATTGTCGTAACGGCATCTCATTATACTTCGTTCCTTGGATTTCATTTTCATAAAATTGCTCGACAAAGGCGACCCACTTTACGTATTCTTTAAATGTTATTGATGCATCTCGTGTAACTGCGGTCACAGCTAGAGACTGCTCTGGCTCAGTGCGAACGAGATTAATATCGGGAACGAACCAAGCACTGCTAACAACTTGTTTGGCAGCCTGGCAGCGTTTGACGTGTCGCTGGAGATCGGAGAACGATACCGAATGGCTGGAATCTACCGGGCATTTAACACGTGCAAGTTGTCGTTTAGAAGATAGTGGATCTGCCGCGCTAGCGGACAACTCGAGAGTCTAGATTAGTGTTAGCCTCGTCAATTATATTTAGTCCTGTCATTACGCCTATATAAGCTCTTGGCATACCTCTAGATGTTGAGCGCAGAACCGATCGGCGGCCCTACGGGTCATGTTGCATCTTCGAAACCTTTTGTGGGGCATTAAGAATTCGCATTGGAACCGTTCTGGCTTATTAGGCCGTTTGACATCGCATTTCTGCTTTATATGCTTTAACGCTAGAGGAAATATCTGCGTTGTTTCTGTTTGAACAGTACTGTTTTCGATTGTCATACTCCGCTTATAACTGAATGAGTAGGAATGGGTAAAGTTATGATGGTTTTATTCGATTCATAGCTCGAGCGGCTCAAATTTTCTCGGCGGTGTAAACTTTATCGTCCCCATCACCCTAACACGATATATCGCCATCGACTTAACCGCAGAAATAGAGAATGGCTGTAGACGAGCACTGACGCCCTACGCCCTTGTCCAAATGGATGTTCCTTTCTTTAGATTCTCGTATAGATTCTCATTAGGAGATCTATACACATGCGAGCACAGCTATTCGCCTTTCGGGGAGGGTAGCTGTGCGCTGAGGCTTGTCTCCTTGCCATCATGTCTTGCCAGGTGGTGGCATGCAGGGCGGGACCACCATATCTCGACATTTTGTTCGTAATGTTCAAAATAAGGGGTTTGGTGGCCGTTTAATACAAGTGACAATTTTATTATACAGAAAAATGCAACCGTATTCGCCAATTCCACACACTAACTTACAAGACTACCACAGTTTTTGCGATATTCTATCTTCCTGAATCCTTCCTTTCCTCTGATTCCACGCGCTGTCGCACAACTCTTGAGGAATAACTTGACAGATGCTCCTCTGATAACTGCAGTCGAACTGCCTCTTCCACTAAATGCATAATCCCTTCTTCGGGATTATCTGATTCGAGCAATTCTTCTATTTTTTGCCTTCGTTCCGCGATCTGCTCATTGTCCAATTCCTCGTCCGGTACTCTCTCAAAGCCAAGTCGTACATTCGAGCCATCTGGAATTGTATCCTTCAGCTCCTCTTCTAATCCTTTAGTTGCAGATTCACCATCTTCCAGACCCTTTAAGTACTCAACGACAACTTCCAGTGGTTCACCATCTTCCTCGATCTCCCTCTCAAACTTCTGTCGTGCAGTAACGCCTTCCGAATTCTTATGTTTCCAATCAGCACCCAATTCCTCAATTAGTACTTTGGCTGCTTCCACGGTCTCAACGACAAACAACGGCGTCTCGCTATCTTCGTCTGTAATATTAACATTACCACCCTCTGAGACTAAATACCGCAGCAACTCGATGTGCGAATATGACGCAGCTGCATGGAGTGGTGTATATCCGTGGGCATCACGATCATTCGGCGTGTGAGCCTTGGTCGCAAAAAGTGCTCGTATTACCGGTAGATTATTATCAGATGCTGCTATCCACAGATTTGCCATTGCTATTTACGCAATGCTATGTAGAAATGCCACCGTCCCGTTGACTAGTTGTCACGAGGAAAAAAATGTAAATTATTGAGATCCGATGGGTTAGGTGATTGAGCCGCACGGGATATATGAGGCACGTCGCCCGATTAGCAACGCGTTAATGTAACTTATCAACCTTGAATTAGCATGAGGCATTACTAACTATTGAGCGATGTACGTCAGTTAATATTAGAGTAGAAGAATGGTTTCACATCAAAAAGAATTACCCGCCGAATTAGGCAGCTGGTTGCCGGCCCAAATATTACAGGATTCGCCTGCGCTTGATCAGGTACCCCCGATGCCTGGACTGCAATCTCAGCAGTATAGTCAGATCCGCAACGGATCGCAGCACATATACAAGGACACTATTAGAAATTATATACAGCGTAGATCATACCCCGGCTATAGTGCACCTAAACTTATTTCGACTGAACTAATCATTGAGGCGGGAGAGGAGAGACAGGTTATAATTATGACGGAGGACTGCAGCACACCGGAAGGGTCTGATAGCTCACTGGATCAAGCACCGACCAAGAAACGAGACGATGGTTTTGTACTTGATAGCCATAACCGCTCAAACTGCATCTCTGTTGATTCCAGTACTTCTGATATGGAATTCGGCACCCGCCATGATCTTACAACTTCTGGAAACGCAAAGTGTCAGCTAATTCGGTCTCCATCCCAGGAGAGGTTCAACCGCCCTGACGAAATTGCAATGTTGAAAGTCAGTAGCCGTCGTGGGGTACGACGGACTTTTCCAGGATACGTGGTTCCCTCGAGGAGTCTGTCATGTCTAACTTCAGGCCGGCGTCAACTGCAACTATCTTCGCTTTCGATTTTGTCTCCTACTCAAGGCATATATTTGCCAAAAAATGGCGACAGCGAAGATGCAGATAAAGTTGGGATCGACGATGATCTAACTGATAAGGCAGATATGAAGGAACGAACTTTTGAAATTTTTCATATCTATTCCTCGGATGATGAGTTAGCCGAGGAAGGCTTAGCATCTACGTCTCGTCGAGACGTTTCTGCAATCGTGCTAGCTAAGCGAAAAATGTAAACGGGTTTGAGACATTTCTAAAAGCTGAAACGAAGCAGGCCAGTATCTATTGCTCGGCAGACGTTCCTCATGAAAATTCGGAAGATAGTCACTGTTTGTGATATCGAATCGATTGGCGACGTTGGAGAGGATCCATCCGACGAAGATTACAATACACGACGGGCCGGATGAAGAAGAGATTAATACCAATATTAGTTTGCGCGAAAAAAGATACCGTACTAAAACTCACAGCATAATGATACAGGTAAGCACTGGAAGAAGAGTCGAGGTCATACCAATGGGAGATGCCTGCCTAAAGATAAAAATAACTGAAATTACTTGTACCGTCCATAGGTTTGATATCCCGCAACGAAACTGTGGAAAAGAATTGTCTGTCACGCCGTGGTATTTGTCGAGCTTGTTCTAAGACGATAATGCAATTACAGCTTTAATTTACTATTCTATTACTACAGAATTTGAAGTAGCTAATCAACACTTTAGCTATGCGTTTTTAGTATTTAACGGGTAATAATAGCAATGCAGAGGGTATCACAACGCAGACTAAACCAGCAGCAGTCGTGTGGTAATACTAACCCAATATGGCCTCGAAACAACTCCTATCGTCGCCAAGTACGACAGAATTGCCCCCTGCGCTATTACTCGAATAACCATGTCCCACGTCAGGTGATGGAAGTTTTATTGAAATTATTCCATTCAAGGACCACAGAAAGGGCGAACCCACTCTGCGCTCTACCGGTTGTACTGTATCTGTTGGCACACGCCTGTGTGGCCTGTATAATCGTCCTATTTCGTACTCTGGGTTTGTGGATCGACCCATACATATATTTTCGCGAATTTTGCTGACAGCGCTCCTCGTCCAGTTGTACAGTCGAATACCAAACGTGGATTTCGAATCGTTTGCAAAAGTGTCACTCTCATTGCTAAAATTCAGAGCCGTACCAACAATCTCCGAAAATAAATTCTCATTTTCACTATCGTCGTCGTCGTCGTCGTCGATATAATACTCGTTGTTGTCTCCATGTTGTTCAATATGGTTGAGAAGAGCTTTCCTCAATGCTCGAGGATCCAATCTATAATGTCTTCTTGCTCCACACAAAGGCGAGTCTGCTCCACCTCTATGTAATCCCAGATTATCTTCCAAATCTCGCAAATCGTCACGTAAATTAAAGCTCTTCCGAAGATTACTGATACGTGGTTTCGTTGGCCTTTCGCGCCGGTTTGAGTGAGTAATATCACGAATATTTACGTTCGGCCTAATCGGGAATATCACATTAGTATCTTTCAGCTTGATCAATTCTTCTACTCACTCGGATAACATATTATCATACTAACACGACTGTATTTATAATAAAATAGGCCAGCTACTCAGTAATTGGCATGTAGACGCGTCCATGGATTACGTCGCCGTTGGAACGTGTCGCCCAACGAACGACATTAGTTGTCTGAGCCACATTTGCGCCACAACGAGCCATACCTATCGCACTAAGCAATAATTTTCCTTCACTACTTGCAGACGCGTCTCTGCTATATTCTGATCATTTGTCAAACAAGGCGCTGATCGATTTAATTGCAACCAAACAACGATGAATTTCGGCGGCCAGACTCCTACAATTGTCGTTCTTAAGGAGGGAACTGACACTTCCCAGGGACGTGGTCAGATTATCAGCAACATCAATGCGTGCTTGGCTATTCAGGATACAATTCGACCCACCTTGGGCCCATTGGGATCTGATATATTGGTATGCAGTTGCATTCTCTGTATATGGCATATAATGTGGTTGACTGATTGCATCCATACGTAGATTGTTGGATCTAATGGCGATACGACTATCTCAAACGATGGGTAAGTTGGTCACTGCCCGTCTTCGGCAAACGATTATCGTGGCTTACAAATATTTACAGTGCGACAATTCTGAAGCTTCTGGATGTCGTTCACCCGGCTGCTAAGGTGCTCGTCGATATTTCCCGCTCACAGGATGCTGAGGTCGGTGATGGTACTACGAGTGTCACCATCCTTGCCGGTGAGCTATTGCGTGAGAGCAAAGCTTTTGTAGAGGAGGGCGTTTCAACACACATCATCACAAAGGGCTATCGAAAAGCTGCTCAGTTGGCTGTTAACAAGATCAAAGAGTTGGCTGTGCACATTGATCGGTCGAACGAGGCGTAAGTGATATACCGGATTCTCCCAATGTAGTTGGCTGGCTAACAGGGAATAGTGAATTTAGATCCTTATTGGAGAAATGTGCTGCCACCGCCATGTCGTCGAAGCTGATTCACCAGAATTCGGCTCTGTTCACCAAGATGGCGGTCGACGCCGTTCTCACTTTGGATCAAGATGATTTAGACGAGAGTTTAATCGGCGTCAAAAAGGTCCCTGGTGGCGGTCTTGAAGACTCTTTCCTTGTATCCGGAGTCGCATTCAAAAAGACTTTCTCATATGCTGGATTTGAGCAGCAGCCAAAATCGTTCACCAACCCACCTATTGTCTGCTTGAATGTCGAATTGGAACTCAAGGCCGAAAAGGACAACGCGGAAGTTCGAGTGGAGCAGGTCTCAGAGTACCAAGCCATTGTGGACGCAGAATGGAAGATTATCTATGACAAGCTAGAGGCTATCTACAAAACTGGAGCGAAAATTGTTCTGTCGAAGCTGCCCATTGGCGACTTGGCAACTCAGTATTTCGCTGATAGAGATATATTCTGCGCTGGCCGAGTTAGCTCTGACGATATGGAGCGTGTTGTGCAAGCAGTTGGTGGAAGCATTCAGTCTACGTGCACGGATATCAAGCCAGAATACCTTGGTACGTGCGAGAGGTTTGAGGAACGTCAGATAGGGGGTGAAAGATACAACTTGTTTACCGGGTGTCCCAAGGCGAAGACCTGCACGTTGATTCTTAGAGGTGGGGCAGAGCAGTTCATTGAGGAGGTTGAACGATCTCTACATGATGCCATCATGATCGTGAAACGATCGATTAAGAATAATTATATCGTTGCTGGAGGTGGCGCGCTGGAGATGGACGTTTCTAAGTATCTACGTGATTATTCGCGGACAATTGCAGGCAAGCAGCAACTAGTTGTGGCGGCTTTCGCTAAGGCCCTCGAAGTTATTCCACGACAGCTATGTGATAATGCGGGTTTTGATGCGACCGATTTGCTGAACCGCTTGCGAATGCGTCATTCGCGGGGGGAAATATGGGCAGGTGTCGATTTCGACTCTGAGGATATTTCCAATAACTTGGAGAAGTTTGTGTGGGAACCTGCGTTAGTGAAGATTAACGCCATCCAGTCAGCAGCGGAAGCTGCATGCTTAATTTTGTCAGTCGATGAGACGGTTAAGGTATGTGATATGCTGACTCAAATGCGGAGATACTAACTCTGAGTAGAACGAGGAAAGCTCACAGCCTGCAGCCCCTCCTCGCGGAAGGGGTAGAGGCCTTCCCAGACGATAAGTGCGCAGCTTCGATACATGAAGTGCTTTGTGGTATTTAGAAAGTTTCATTGTCGATATTATGTAAATTTATTTGTAACTACGCGGAAGTCGAAACGGGCTACGATTATGCCTATACTTCCTCCGCAGCGGCATCTAGGACCGTTCATTTGTACTAGCTAGATGGACGTACAGTTGTAATGACTAGACTTT
This sequence comes from Lipomyces chichibuensis, assembly GCF_038497645.1. Classification (NCBI taxonomy): domain Eukaryota; kingdom Fungi; phylum Ascomycota; class Lipomycetes; order Lipomycetales; family Lipomycetaceae; genus Lipomyces; species Lipomyces chichibuensis. The sequence continues at coordinate 50,463 of NW_027117477.1, forward strand.
CTCAACAGTAACCTGATGATATCTGGCAAAATCTGATGTTGGAAACTGTTAGTATTCCAGCCGTACTCATAACTTTACTCCATCTAAGAGACATTGTGAACTGAGATAAATTTGACGTATTTATTGCCTATATTTTACCGCAAACTTTCTCTGCTCTTTCTGGCAGTCTATCTGACATCAGGCTGGCATTTTGCAAGCGGAGCACGTTGCGGGACTTCATTTCATAGGGATTGAACTTAAGAAGTCCTTTAACGCTAAAGTAACCTAAGAAGTCCCGGTTAGCTGACCCGCGAGATAAAGCTTGACCCGTTTACGTCTTATGCAGTAAAAAACTTTAGATCCGAGCGGCGATAGGTAGGGTTAGAAAAACTCAATTTAACCGGGTCAGGTTATTGGTCGCCTCCCAAGCCATAAGGCTCGTTCTTCAGCAACAATATATTTCCTGACATCCTATAAATCATAAGACACGACTCTCAATATTTATCACAATACAGACCACTGACCAGACGAGTCTAATCGTCTCTATTGCATGCAATTGGTAGTGCAACAATGGTACGTGCTTGCATTTCGTGCGGTGTTGGAAGTTGGTGGTCTAGCCGATCAATTGTGATTCACCGTGATTGACTAACATGCTCATCGTCAACATAGCTTAGGACGACTGTCCTGGCACTTTCTCGCGGGACGAAATACGCAAATGATTTGACCCCGGCACACGAGCTATATCGGCTGTTTCAGCGGTACGCTGTCACCGTCGTTCGTTCGCCGCAGTCTTTTATTCTTTGGTCCGCAGTTATTGCGCTAGCATTGTCGTACCCAGTGTTGTATGCTGTGGCAAGTGGTTCTCTTTCTAGATCTTCTGAGAATGTATGGCAGTCTGTCTCGAGGTCGCAGTGCGGTTCGACTGCCGGATCTTTCATAAAAGATCTTTCCGGTGCAACGGCCGACATCGCCGTCAAGCAAGCATGGATTCGCGGAAGTAACGATGAGGCACTGCAGAGAGCTGTCTTTGATCTGGCATGGGAAGTTCAAGAAAAATTGACAGATGGGATTCCGATGAATGAAAGCGTATTGGTATCGCCGACGCTTTATTGGGACAATGCAATTGAGAAGTTTAAACTGGATGAGGATCCTCTGTCCACTATCAATCATCATGCAGTCCTCGAAGGTGACAATCAGATAGAAGGCGACTACATACCTCCGCAATCAGTACTGGCAGGGCTGCATTTCAACGACGGAAAACTTGTTTCCTGCGATGCCTTGGTTATATCATTATTCTATCGACCTGTCTTTTCGAATCTCAGCGTTTCAGAAATATGGGATCGCAATGTGAAGGACCTACACGTCACAAATTCAACGAGCTCCATTCTGAAATATGATGTAGAAAATAGCGATAGTCATAAAAGTCGGCTAGAGTTTTTGCGCCGTTTGAGTCCGTTATCGCGCCGAGGTAACACCATACTGCTGGTCAGCTATTTCCTGACATTATTCTATATCGTATCTTCGCTACAACGGATGCATGCTATACGGTCGCGAGTTGGTCTCTTTATAGCTTTCTCCGTCGAGGTACGTGATGTTGTTATGACAATGCTAGGGCTGCTCTAAGTCGTTGTAGATGGCACTATCAATGATTGGTGCATCGACAATCATTTACTTTGCGCACATGGATATCTCAATGATTCCCAAACATGCATTTCCATTCATATTCATCGTGCTCAGTACAGAGAATATGTTTCGCCTTGTCAACGCGTTGTCGTATACGAAGCCAGAACAACCGGCAACAGTCCGGATCGGCACTGCGTTAGGAAAGGTGGGTTTTTTGTCAACAGCCACAACAGCTTGCAACATCTGCCTATTTCTATTTACTATATGTATTTCGGGATCGCCAATACGGCAATTCTGCACGTTTGCTATAATTGCTACAATTATAGACTATTTCCTCCATATGACGTATTTTCTCGCCATCCTGTCGATTGATGTACGTCGATTAGAATTAGAAGATCTCATACAGACAAGCTTAGGAGCACCGACCAACGACACAGACGATTCAGACGACGAAGAATTGATCTCGAAAGACAGCTTATCTTGGAATCCGTTGCCGAAGATCTTTTCATACTTTTGGGAAGGGAGTGTTCCGACCACGACTACGGCAGGTACTGCAACAACTGGTTGCTTCCTTGTGGCAATGCAGCTTCACTACATGCGAGATACGGATTATTGGGCGTTATTAAAGCATATGCCTTGGGCTCATCCATTTGTGACATCTGTTGTTAATTCAACGCTGGTCTCTTGCGTTACCGGTAGACAAAAGAATTATCACTATTGGTATCGCGTTCATGAATATTTGGTTGGCGAGAACATATTAGCGACTCTTGCACCACAGCGAAGCTCATTCGCCGTAGAGTTCTTTGAGCCTGTTTACTTCACGTTATCATCATCATCACGATCAGACGTGATCCGCACCTTGTCGTTGCCTTCAGCTGGATACATCACGCAGTTCATTTTTGTCATCATGCTGTCATTAGCTACTACCGCATTATTGCTGGAGCACATGCTGCGTGAGGTTCGAGACGAACATGTTGTCGATCCCCGTTTAAATTCAGGTCCCGTGTTTGTTACGAAGGACTTATCGGGGTCCCATAGCTTGGATGTCGTCAAGCTTGCAACATCAGCCAACGGTATTGTGGCCTCTGTTGGACTAGACCATAAGATTCTGCTATGGCAAGTCAACTCGCGGCGTCGACAGAACCCAAGCAAAGTCTCACTTTCAACGGAGTCGTGGCCGGTGACATCGATCGCGTTGGACATGGACGGCAAGTTCGTCGCAATTTGCGGGAAGTCAGGAACTGTCCATTGCTGGAGTATCGCGACGGCCCGGTTCGTGTGGTCGGTCAAATTGCCAGGACTAGTAAACGCGGCACCGGCAACCATACTGTTTCTAACGGAGAAAGTACCGGGCATGGTCACTCGAGTGAACCTTGTGATTGTCGGCAGAAACGGGATGCTGTATCATATCGCAACTGATTCGGGTGGTGTCGTGTTTGAGCACAGAATTTCAGAGGTGCCGCTAGTTTGTGCCGAGAAGCTTTTCACACCACGACTTCCGAAGCGAATTGTGTCAGCCACGAAGGACGGAGCCGTGATAATAACGATGCTCATTCGGACAACTTGGGTGACGCAGTCACTGGAGCTTCTGCCGGGCGTTATTGTTGCCATGGAGCAGCAGAATACTGAGCAGATTAAGGCTACCGCAGAGATGCCGAAGGCTCTGGCGTCTTCTAATGACAGCACCACAATTATCGGTCTTCCACAAATCGGTATGGTATTGCGCGCACGAGGAATTTTGGTCGACCTAATAGATGTGCAAACCGGTACCATCGTCAAAATATTCCAGGTCGCTCCTTACCGACGAGGTACGCTACGGGCGTTTCATGACCATACGCGGCATTGTCCATTCTGTGGTTGCTCTACTATCGCCTCTCTTTGCATTTTGTACTGCGAGCGAGAATCGGGATTGCTGATGATGCACTCATATATAAACAGTAACCGTGCACGACGAAATATTTGCCTGCGTGTCGAGAGAGATCTTCGAGAACGACGATGTATCGGTTTCGAAGGTGTTTTAGAGCGTCAGCACTGGTTGGACAACGTCTCTGGCTGGGAAGTGACAGATATCAATATGGTTATGGGCATTCGACGGAAAGGCGACTTCAGTCTTGACAATCCAACCGGTATAGATGCCGATAGATTTGCTGGATTACGACATCGTGGCCGGAATATGGCTCGCAACGGCTCGTCATATGTGTACGATAATCATCGCGCGACGGTCGAAGAACAGTGGGAAGGATGGACCATGAGCATGGATGGCACGGTCGGTACGTACGAGCTCCGGCCGGAGGAGGAATTCCGGGAGCCACGGTCAATGACGAGACAGCTTAAGCAGTCGTCGTCTGATGATGAGTATGATGCGGATGCAAATTCGACACCGTCGAACGGACGGAGAAAACGCCGACAACACCACCACAATCACCGTTCCGACCGAGCCGAACAGGACTTACTGGTATCTCATATTGGTCCGGTCGCCAAGCTTGGTCATCGGTCGACCGTTGTTGGGTTTGGCAATACAGTAAAAGTACTGTATTTCGGGTCGGAAGAGGTGATAAGACCGAACGATACAGATGTAGACGATGAAGAACTTGGTCTAGCGTACGTGAGTAGGCGTCGCCGAGCAGGGAAAAGGTCAGATAGCCGGGGAAGTGTGGGTCCGCTCGGAAGAGATAGTCCAGGAACGTCATCGTCAGGTGGAAGTGGACTGATGCGTGGTGGATTGATGGGCGGAGGATTGATGAGTGGACGAGCAAGGAGTGGTGGATTGATAAGCAGCTAGGTACCGAGTGGGATAAGAGGATCATTTTCTTTTTTTTTTTGTAAATTTTGTAACATACGAATGGTTTTGTTTTATGATATATTTATAATTATGTGTAATATTTACAATTATCTACTTTACATACTATATGCAGTCAGTCTAATAGTGAGGCTTCTCGCTCAATCTCTTGTGGAGTAAAACGCCAGCGCTGTTTGAACTGTTTACTGTGATTCCGCAACTGTTCCAACTTCGCAAATTCAAGTTGCCTCAGCGTCCTTTCTCTAGAATCCCTGCTATACTTTTTGGCATTTTCCAATTCCTTGTTTAATAACTTCAAATTTTCCCTTCCGTATTGCAGAAACGTATTTTCGCCTGCTGGAACCTGTCCGCTCAACTCGGTAGTCCATTTTTCATCCAGGTCAGCGTAGGCGGAATACGAGATTGCCACCCTCGCCTCCATAATCTGATCGAGTAGCAGCTGTCTGTTTATCCTCAATCTATTTAAAAACCTTGCCAATTTATAATTATGAACCAATGGTTTCTGAAAAATCGGTAAACTAAATGCGTTCTGGTAAAAGGAAAGCCGCGGCATTTTGACATGATAGGCCTTATACCTTCTTCTCCGCTCAAGCAAATGCTGCGCCCGTTTAAGATGAAACTGCCACGCAACCTCACGGACACGGGATTCGGGTAATCCAGGGATTCGGAACCGCACTCCGGGCGACCACATGCGGATGGCGGCTTCTTTGCGCTGGCGGGCTTTGTATGCCGCGTTTTCGTCTGGCGTGCGCGTTGGATTGCGTCGATATGAGAAATGGTTGTAGGCGGCGCGATCTTTTGCTTGAACGATGTATCGGTGCACAGCATCTAGCGCGTTCGGATCATTTTTGCTGGAAGCTAGGCGCAGTCTTTGCTCGCCAGCATAGGCGTCGTTGAGCAGTGTCTTGCACTTCGCAGGCGAGATTCGGCGGCGATTTCTGCGGAATCCGCGACGAATTGTTCGTTTGAGAAAGACCGCGTCGGGGTGGGTTATTGGTGCTGTGAGGGGCTCACTTGTGGTGGGGCAGATGACATTTGAGTGTTTGATGAGGTCGTTGGCGTGGTGCAGAAGGGCGCGGTAGAGCTGGAGAACTGGACGACGATGGGATGATAGTTGAGAGAAGGAGACCATTGAAATTGAGTAGTGGGACTGGTTATCGTAATATGAATATGGATCGCATATTGCATGCAGATGCTAGATGGGAAAACAGCGGGTTGAACGTCAAAAGCCTAAATATTCGCGATACATGACATCATCTGTAAATTCTATCCATGCATAGAAGCGAATGATTATAATAGCGAAGTAATGCACATGCATGGTCATGCAATTTATACTGGCATGAACAATGATAAGACCAATTCGTTGATTCATATCCATTCTTATATGACCAGATACATCGCGCTTGCATTACATACGTTTAAAGATCGCATCCTTCGGCTAAACTCTGTCAACTCTAGACAATTATTGGAGTAGTGCAGTTCCAGGTTTTGCTACATATATTATTATAGCCAATTAGCCATGAAATAAGCCAATAAAGAGTGACACTAGAACCCAGCAATTTTATGCCGATTGTGTAATATGCAGCAAACTAATCATCGTCGGATTACAAGCGAACTGCGGGCCGGTTGGCACTGTCAAATACTACGGCTTATGGAACGTTTGGACGGGGTTTTCCAGTGACGAATATATATTGGGTGCAGAACAGATTTTTCACTCTGGATGACGAAGTGGGACCGCAGGACACGGGGTTACACTCATGTCAGAATGGTTGCTGCTGCATTCCAATATCCATCAGATTTTGTTAGGTTGACTTTGAGAACCCAAATGATGCCTATCAGATAACCTGCTTCGATTTCGTTACACATCCCCAAATGAGGCATTAGCAGCCGATGTTAGCTTGTATTAATATTTTGTGACTGTACACTTTCCGTTGACTTATAATTTACACAAACATTATTGTCCTGCGACCGTCTAGGGCAGGATCTATGACAAAGAGTTGAAATCAGGTAACTAGCGTCAGCTCAAAAGCTCATTCACCGAGTCAGTCACAGTGCTCGATAGGTCCGCCATGGTTGGGATTGAGATCGTGAGGCCATGCCGTTTCATGACAGACAACTAATTGCGTTTCCTCATGACCTGTTTTTTGAACACATCTGGGTTGGGTGATAAAACGTTCGCGGCAGACTGAGTTTTAAAAGGGGCTCAGACTGAGAATTCGCGGGGTTGGGGTTGAAGTGCCCTTGTTAATATTGGTTATCGATGACCTAGTATTCTCGAAGTTCAGAAAACTGCTGCAACCGTTGATTGACAAGAAGTTATCTTGTAGGTTCCGGGACGTTTATCTTGACTCCGGACCTGGCTATCTCGGTAGTGGTCTAAATCATGTCAACATTATGTACAAAACCAAATATATACAGTGCGTTGTAGCCAATTTTATATGCTACAAAAATTCTAATTTCACACGATTCTAAGATCTCATAATCGCCTGCGTAGCCTCGTCCTGCATTTTCGACAATTTTGTCAGATATTCTTTATTAATCTTCTCAATCTGAGATTCCAGCTTCATCGTCATATCTTTGCTATAGGATGCCTGCTTCATGAGCTTAACTGCTGCCATAGCCTTCGTCCGCTCCTGATGGATAGACCTGTTCTGGACGGACTTTTGGGCGGAGTCTATTAATGACTTGACAGACTTGACAGTTGTCTCTCGAGATTCACGTGTCGGTGGGGGAATAGGGATTAAGAGTATCTGCGGATTAGAGGGATCGATCTGCGGATTCATGTTCAAATTTGCGGATAAAATTCCGGCGGAAACAGCTTTGACGGTCTTTACATATTAACACAAGCACACAACAAAAGTTGGAGCAACTCACCTCGGGATCATAAACTGAAACAACGATATGGCGGCCGCTACGTATACTAACCTGACCCAAGTTCTCCAACACGATTTTCTGCTTGCCAACCTGTACTTTCAAACTATTCAATGTTTTCAAATCGCCTCTGCCCATTCTGGCTTCCTGAATCTGGGATTTTAAGTCTGTGAGGATCTCGTCGCATGACGATTTGAATGATTGCGGGTTGTAAACGACGACTTCAATGTCTTCTTGTTCGTCGTCGTCGTAGTGTTTGGAAGATTTCGAGGATTTGACGGCCTTCTTCTTCTGCGCGACCGGCGTTATGCTGAATTGTCGGAATGGAGAAGGAGACGTATATGTTCTTTATTTAATGCCTAATGAGCTTCATCTTATTTTATCAAATAAACATATATGGCAAAAAAAAAAAAACGTACTGCTCTCGGAAAAAGTCGGTCCCGCGATATCCCAATACTCGTCGGGGAGTGCCTGTTCCGACCACCAGGTGACCCCGAAGCATTACCGCAGCCCTAACGCTCATTGACTATCAATCTTGTAGTGACCTCGTTAAGAAACAGGTGCTGAGCCTCAATGCGAAATTTCGACGGAACAAAATATTCTATGAGAGCCGCGCCGCGCAAACGGTCTATCGTTTTCTCCGGACAAGTCATGGGTTAGGGATTCTGTTAACTGTTGGCCCTGACGCTGTAGTTTCGGTAGGCAACTGGGAATACATCGCGATATTATACCTGTTTAGTATAAACCATCTAGCTATTTGTCGCCTTTGATTGGTACGATACTTTTCGATTAGCCTGGTTTCAGGTCTTGAAAATGGCTGCAGTCGTGGTATGAGGCACGTTTATAGACCACTGGCAGCGCATCACGACAGTAGAAATGAAAGATATGCATATGTCGCTGATAGTGTAGAGAGACAATGGACATATTTTATTATTTGGTAAAGAGTATTAGTTAATTATTGCCTCTCCAAGGAATACAGAGAATCGTGAATAAGTTGAGTTAAATGCAACGGATTGCTGTTTGGGCCGGAGCCGGAGCCGATGCACCAGCCAGTCAGCCAGTCAGCCAGTCAGACTCCGCTGTTTTGCCTCCAGGCCGTTGAAAGCAGCGGGGTTGAGTTGTCAGTTTTTGTGTTTGGTTTAGTTTTTAGGGTAAGGTAAAACTTTATATTGCATTTTCACATTGATGCAGTTTTGCCCCTCGCCGTTGTGACCTGCCAGATTTACAGTTTCATGCTGCAGGTGTGTGCGCTAGGGCGGAACGTTATTCTTGTCCCAAGCGAACGGTTGAACGAGGCTTTGCTTTCTTTTGCCACTAGCTGCAGATGTGCTTGTTTGGTGACGACGCCTGCTCTAACATGCGTTATTTGCGAATTCCATGCTGGCTCGGCAGATCTTTAGTGCGGTTAACTAGCACTAGCGGCCCGAAAGGCAGACTAAGCATCCGTAAAACTTAGTGCCCACGTGATCCTTCAAGCATCCGACTGACATTCGGGAATAAGCGAACCTTGTATACGTGTCATATCAGCATTTGTTACCGGCTTATTCTGCTAGGCTCTGTCGGGGACAGGGTGCGATGACTCCGCGCATCGTAATCTCCATTCCTCGCGTTTTCATGTGTCGAAGTCGCGGACAAGGATGTTTACTAGCTATTCACACATTCTACGGACATATGATATTGGAGCGGCGACCTGAGAAGTACTTTTGCAAGCAACGGCGAGAGAAGATCACTCTGCACATAGCCAATTGACTATATATAACTAACTAGTTATCGAAAATCATACACAAATGCACGCTAATCTGAGCATGCAGCATGAATTGTAGTTAAGGTTTTTGAAGTTAAGGTTAGTGACAGCAGAAGAATTGGTTGATTGTGTGTCGCTGTCCCTCGAAGATCCGCTAGATGGGAAAGCAGCAGAGTTGTAGAAATAATACTCGGATGCTTTCTTTCGGGGTACTGCGAAACAGCTCAATCTTACGAGGCAAACTTGGAGGATAGTTGGCAAGAGTTTCATTGTCAACGGAATAGACCGGAACAGACCGGAATAGATCTGAATAGACAGCTGTCCAGACACAGACACTAACTGTTTCTGTTTCTGCCAACGGTGAAGAGGTTCCAGAAGCGCCGAGAGGGGGGAAAGAGAGAGAGAGAGAAAAAGAGAAGGAAGTTTGAGGGAACTCTTGCGCCGCACAAGTTGCGTGTTTTTTTTTCTTTTGGTTTGCTGCATAAGTTTGTGGGTGGCGCGTGATACAAATAAGATTCTTTTAGACTTGGCACTGGTGCGTGCCGAGTTGCTTTTTTTGGCCGGTGCCCAGCATAGTTCCGATAACCGATGAGTTGCCGGATAGGCCGTTTTATAATTGTATATATATATCTTTTAGTGGTATGATATTATTCGTTAGTTGACATGTAACTTTATTTGTTATTGTACAATAAGTTAAGTGTGGAATGTTGACAGCTGTCGATTTTGTTGTAGTGTGGCGTTTTTTTTGATCGATGTGACTGGAAACTTGAAACTGCATTTTTGGGTTAGTTGCAAGCGAGCGAGAGAGACAGAGTGAGTGTGTGTTTTTTGTGTGAGTGTGTCGTACCTTTTATTCGTACCTAATCGTCAGTAATTAGACCGTTCTCTGACTTTGGCCTGTGCTCTGCAGTTTCCCACGCGGGTCCCACGCTTAAACCTCAGCAGCACCTTTTTTACTTAGCTGTGATCTGCGTTAACCCGCAAGCGATTCCTTTCAACGCTTTAAATATCCTCATCCGCTCTGTCAGTCATCACTAAATTAATCTCCTCTCACATACACAATCAAAAAATGTCCCACCGTCGCGGTCCTTGGTCTGCCGCCGAGGACGCCAGACTACTACACCTCATCAACACCCATGGTCCCACAAACTGGGTACGCATCTCGCAGCTCCTCGGCACTCGTACTGCAAAGCAGTGTCGTGAGCGATACCACCAGAACCTCAAGCCGTCGCTTAACCACTCGCCTATATCAGCAGAAGAAGGCCTGTTGATCGAGTCCCTTGTCGCCAGGCTTGGGAAAAAGTGGGCAGAGATTGCCAGGCATTTGGCTGGCCGGAGTGACAATGCTGTCAAGAATTGGTGGAATGGTGGAGCGAATAGAAGACGTCGGGCGGGTTCGTCTGAGCCTGGGGAAGATGGCAGTGTCAGTCCGCCATCGCTGCCGACGTCGAGAATACACCACCACCACAATTACCTGAGTCGCCAACCACCGCCATTGTCGTCAGCCGCCTACGTGTCTTCGTCGCACACTCCATCGGTCTCGTATCTTCCACCACCGATCTCTCCGCCGCCGCTTATTCCAGATGGGCCGGACGACAAGCTGACGTCGGCTTCGACAACATCGTCTGAGGATGACGAGTATTTCCGGACGTCGCAGTACGTTCCCCAGCAAACAGCATCCTACGCGGTCTACCCTGTCCAGCAGCAACCGCAGCAGCAGCAGCAGTTATACACCACCAGTTACTCTCGACCACGCCAATACCAGTATGTAACCCCATCGCCTTATGCATCTTATGGTAATCTCCCGCCGCAACCGGTCGAACTCCAATACAAAGCCAGTCTATCCGGCCTGATCGACTCGCCAGTCCCCCAATCCTATCCGAGGCAAATGTCGCCATTCCGCTTCTCTGCGACCTCACAGGCAAATTCGTACACGTATGCACCCGCTGTGGAAGACACGGTGTTTGCCCAGGCGCAGGAGCAAGCCGAAGCCGAAGCTGAGGAACAGAGATTGCGCGATCAGCGAATGAACATCAACAGTTTGATTATGTGATTTATTCTTTTTTTTGGGGGGTTTCTGGAGTTAGAGATTGGGCTGGAGTTGAGATTTTTAAAGATTTCGTGTAATTTGGGATTTATTCATGCAATACTTTTTATTTATTAATATTAGGGTGATGGCGTTTGTTTTGTCTTCATTATTATTATTATTATTATAAGAAGATCGATGTACGGTAGATGGTGTAAGATAAGATGTAATAATTAATTCATTTGTTAGCATACGTGACATGTGCTGGCGCTGATCGATTCCAAACGTTAACAATAGTAGGTAGGACAATCATTAGCGAATCAAACAGCAGCTATTACTACTGTACCCTGTCAATGAATTTTGGGGGGGGGGGGGGGGGGAGAAGGAAAAAGTGGGGCTAGTAATGAAACCAGTAGACAATCGAAAATACGCAGTGGCATGCTAAAAATTCAAAAAGAAAGTAATACATTATCGCATGCTAAAAAAAAAAAAAAAATGGAAGGAAATCACCTTACCGGTTGTGGGCCCTGTGGCCGACGTGTCTCTTTTGCTGATTGTATTATTGTATGATAATAATGTATACGTGAAGAAGTACCCAAAAGTGAATTGAAAGCCGTTGTCCCCCAACCTCTGGAGGCGTCGTTGCCTAAAATTAAAAAAATCGGATGATATTTAGCATTGTGCATTGAACTATCGCTGCAGCAGCAGCAGCGAGCAGCAGCATACCTGCCCTGTTGTGGCTGGTATGAGATTTGATTTGATTCGATTCGATTCAACTAAACTACTGTCACTCACTAATAATAATGAGAATATCTATTATCGTCCGCTATCACATTTCACAGTCATCATCGGCCAATTCTCGGTGGTCACCATCGCATTGCCAATCGCAACGCAAGCTAATAAAGTTTTAACCGTCCTTTCCCCCTCCCTGTCACTCAAACCTAACTTTGGTGACCCCATATCTCCCCGTCTACCACAGAGCAAGAGCAAAGTCCTTCGGTATGCTTCATGATAGCCGTTTTTGACACTGGCTGACAGCGTCCATATTGAAATTTATTTCTCTAGCTACAGTTTTTGCGAAAATGTTGCATCTCGCGGTTTGCGGCCGTTGCTTTGAAGAGTGCTAATAGCTCAGCGACAACGACAACGACGCGCAGTGTGGTGCAAAAGCCCGCTTTCGAATGGGGACAGCCAAAACAAAACAAAGTTCAGCAAACGTTTGTGTGTTTTGTATTTGACGTGCATGCGGCGCCGCAGCGCTTGTCAATCCAGAATAAGGTTTAATGAAGTTTGTGAAGTTTTCAAAATCAAATTTTTCGACTTTGCTGGGTAACAGCAAATGCTTATTGCCAGGTGGCGGGCGTGTTGGGTTCGGATTGACTTGCCGTCACCGGTCATCTGTTTTGGCGTCAACGAAGCCCTCAATTTCTCGGACATGTGTTCGATTTGCATCCACATTACTATTTTCTGTAGCGATCTGTAGCGATATCTGTATTTGTCGACAATAATAATGCCCTGCAAAAATCATATCTTTCAAAAATAGGAGAGGGATCTTCGCCCTGTGCAGATAGAGAAAACCGTTTTTCTACCGTTCCATGTGAAATTCAGGGGTGGCGGAGGAGAAATAAGGGGACTTTTGGTTGATAAATGCGCCGCAGATCAGCGACGGCCTATGAGTTTGAGGGATAAGATTAGAAATTATGTAAAATATATCATGTGATATGTGTCATCCTTGCAGAAAAGTACAAGTTTGTATTTCTACTTCCATTTCTAGCCGATGATCAATCATCATCAACTTTTTGGTTTTGTGACCTTTTCGCTTGGTTAAAATAGTTTGACATGTTTGACTGACATTGGCACTATTTTGAGTCGCCGACGAAGACCCCTTTTCTTTTTTCTCAACAAACTGCGTCAGCCGCAATAGTGACACCATAATGATTAATAATAATTGATAAATGATAATAATAATGTGGGGGAATTCGCACGCGGCCGAATGATGGTGGCGTACATCAAACAGTCGCCAGTCCGTCACTAATGCAGCCGCGGCAAAGTCACCTGGACGCTTTAATGCCGCGTTGCGGGTTTCTGCTTTTTTGCAACAAATTGCCTGATGCATACTTAGCATCATTTGCATCATGCCATATTTGATTTCCAACCAAGGGCCCCTGAATACTAAGACGCTAGATATTATTATTATTATTATTATTATTATTCTACAAGGTACCTAATCCAGTCAGCCAGCCTTTCCACATTGAGTCACAATACCCTTAGACTCAGCATGTTGTTTTCAGCGTATTGCCCGGTGCCAGCAATCTGGTATTTATCGCTTAGCCAAAACTGAATCGAAATTCACAAAAACACGAATTTCTGTGACCAACTTACGATACAAAACTGTCAGCGCCCCCAAAAAAAAGACAATATGGGCCACAAGCTATCAATCAACGTGTCCCGTCAATTTCATGCCCTGGCCCTTAACGATTGAACCAAACCCTGAGATATATTGACCATAACGGGTGGTTGCATTTCGGGGGCGTCCGATAAAGCCGGGGAAATGGCGCATCTGGCTAGGGTTTTGCCCACCGGTTGATTCTCGTCCCACCCATCGGCTCAATTAGCACTAAATTGTAACTCCAGCAAAATATAATTCAAAATGGAAATGCCACTATGCCCAGTAGTCAAAGATGCTCCGACTGTCGACAAAAAAAAAGGCTTGATGTACAGAACAATACTTGTGGATCCCCATTTAAAGTAATATTCATGTTAACTAAAATTCGTTTAATTACCGTTGCTGATCCGGCTTTTATGTCTATCTGGCACATCGATCGTCACCCGTGTAATATCGCGTGGCTATTGACTCTAAAACACAACCTATTTGCACGAAACAACGCCATACTCTTTAGTACTGTACAGCCAGGTGCGAAGATTACCACAATAACGATCCACTGTTTCCGCTGCAATATGACGCAAGTACGTGCAAACGCTGTTGCAGATCGCTGCCATGTTGGGGACCCTTGGGGACCCTCGGCGACCCTCGGCGACAAGAGCTCATCATACAATAAAATCAGTATTCAATATATATCTGAATCAGTTAATTATCATCTAAATCATAAAAATTAGATTTGCGAGAAAATTGCGCTGCATTTTGCTCTGATATTTCGTAGCTTTTTTCTATAATACACAAAACTCATTGGGCCGATGAGTCTTAGTTCCAAATTAAACTCTTTAGAGAACACGCACGCGCAAGACTAACCGGCAAATCGTCTGCTCAAAATCTTTCACCACAGCTAATCAACCAAACAAAGCACATGGCTCAGTTCTAGATCCACTCTTACTCCTCCTCATCCTCATCCTCGTCGTCGTCGTCGTCGTCGTCGTCTTCTTTCATTTTTCTTTCTTCTTGCTTTGTATTACTATATTGTTTTGGGCGGATTACTGTCGTGTCAGCTCCGTAGCTCGATCACACTCCATCGCGAACTTGTCTCGAGTGCCATTTGATATCAATCACCAACCTTCCTACCTGACAATGCAGAAACCGCCAACATGACCTCCTCGACAACGCGTAAAGCCCGATTCCACCACCCTTCGTCTCCACACTTGATCCCGGCAGATAACGCGCCGACGACGAGTTCCCTGCAGCAGCTACTCGCCCATGCCCATGACCGGTACGCGGCCCACCCACATTCGACCTCACGCGAGGAACTATGGCGCGTGTTGACAAGGCTGGACGAGTGGACGACAAAAATGGTCGACCATGGCTATGTCCAGCCTCTGCAAAATGCCGCCCATCACCAGCAACAAAATCGCATCAGTAGTATACTAGAAGCCTGGCTTCTTGGTGGATGTATTGCATATGTGGGTGACTCCCTGTCCTGTTTGGAAACCTTTTGACAGTAAACAAAAGATGTTGCGTCTGGATTGGTTTTTGCTGATACAATTTTTTTTCCGACTTGAAGAGTCTGGGAGATATGCATAGGGCTATTGAATGGAACTATCGCATCCTTCGAGTCGATCCAAAGTAGGTTTTTTTTTTCCATCTCGTTACAAAAATTGTTCACGGACAACTAACAAACAACACGCAGCTATGTCGAATCAATGTCGAATCTTGCCGCAGCGCTACGTGCATTACGTCGCAACGCGGAGGCAGAAGTATGGTGGACACGCGCGGTTCATTTAAGACCGACATACTGGGACGCAGCGGATCATTTGTTCTCGCTATTATGTGCGCAACACAGATACGCCGATGCCGCGAACGTGCTCGCCTACGTCGAGCAGCATGCCGTACCGACCTCTGTCCACGCTGCAGACCTCGCCCGGTACCTTGCCATCATTCATGCAAAGGGAACATTGTTGTACGCTTTGGGGAATCATGTCGCGGCTGCGGACGCGTTCGCGAGGGTCCTTGCACTGGCCGCCGGATACGCGGATCCAGAATATGACGCCCCGGATAGTAAAGTCACACTGGGAAGGCTCATGCAGCGTGCGAGATCGACACTCTCGTCCAAGAGAAACGGGAGGTTGCTGCTTACGCCACATGAAGCGCAAGGGTGTCTTGCCGACGTGTTTGATGGAGATTTGCCGGGTATGCGTAGTATCGCGGACGCTCAGCATCGCGAGTCGATCGCCCAGACGACAGCGAATACTCTTCTCACTCTCGCAAAAATCCTGCAAGATGCCATAGCTTCCGGCGTGGCCGGTGCTGACAGCAGCAACGCTACCCATCAGGCTAGCACCGACGGCAAGACTGCGAATGCCAACACGCTCGTGCAAATAACGGGTCGCATCCCTTCCGCATTCGACGTCCTCCCACTATACTATCTCTCATTAGCATTACACCCAAGTCCAAGCACAGCAAACAATATTGGAATTTTGCTCGCATCTCTCGCACCAGCGCTGCCATTGCCAACAGAGCATTCTCTCGCATTGGAATACTACCGCTATGGTCTCTCCCTCGATTCCCGGCATCCCCACCTATACACCAACCTCGGATCTCTACTCAAAGACCAGGGCCGGCTTGTGCATGCGGTCGCGATGTACGAACGTGCTGTGGCCTGCGATCCTAATTTTGACATTGCGCTCGCGAATCTCGCCAATGCTGTGAAAGACCAGGGACGCGTGGCTGATGCCATAGGGTACTACCGTCGAGCTGTTGCTGCCAATCCTGGATTCGATGAGGCGGCGTGCGGGCTTTCAAACGCGCTTAATTCAGTGTGTGATTGGACAGGTAGAGGAAGTTGCGGCGTCGAGATTCGTGGTGTCGATACAGAAGGGAATGTGTGCTTGAACCGCACGGAAGGGTGGATGGCCCGTATTTTGACCATCATTGATACTCAGCTGAACTCTGCGCTTGCATGGGGCCGCGGTGTCATTGGCGCAGAGTATAAGAAAATAGTGAACGAGATTGTTCTTGCCTGCGAATACACTGGCATGGATGATCCTCGACTCACCCCCTGGCTAGGCGAGCTCATTGCTGCCCAGCAGAGTGACCACGATGAAGGTGCAAAGCTGATCGAGTTATTGGAAGTCGCAGCCCGTCGCGCGCGATGGCGATGGTTTAACGATCTGTACGGCGACGGTCATGCTGGGGAAAAATCGAATTATCATCGTCCTCAACTACCCGATTCATTGTCATTACCAGCTGCTCCGACCGTTCTGCCATTCCATACCTTCACGATCCCATTTACAGCCGTCCAAGTTCGCGAAATTTGTCGCCGAACGGCTCTTCGCGTTTCCGTTACGGCGATGCGGTATCCTTGGCTTCCAAAATATGTGTATCCGCCCCCTCCGCCGCCAGATCCGTACTTGAAAGTCGGCTATATCTCTTCTGACTTCAACAATCATCCTCTCTCGCACCTCATGCAGAGCGTGTTTGGTTTGCATCGACACAGTACCGGTACTTCACATCCCGTGTACGGTATTTGTTACGCAACAACCCCATCCGACGGTACAACCTACCGACAGAAAATCGAAATGGACGCAAATGAATTTGTCGACGTGTCCGCCTGGAGCACACAAGCTGTTGTCGAACGCATCGTGCACGATGGCATCCATGTTCTCGTCAACCTTAATGGTTTCACCCGCGGCGCCAGGAACGAAATTTTTGCTTGCAGACCAGCGCCGCTGTCTATCGCATTCATGGGCTTCGCAGGATCACTGGGAGCAGAGTGGTCGGACTACATACTCGCGGATAGCGTCACGATGCCACCAAGTGCGGTTCGCCGTCAACGTCCGGAGAATCGGGATCGGATCCTTCGTCATCATGAATGTATCAACCAAAACTCTTGGGCGTATTTCGAGGACGTCGTGTTTTGTAAGAATTCATTTTTCTGCTGTGACCACCGGCAGAGCGCACCAGATGCGAAAGCCGATTTGATCGAGGCCGATGATGAGGCGAGATGGAACACCGAGCTACAGAGGCGGGAGACCATGCGTGCTGATCTGTTTTCCAATCTTGCTCCCGGAACCATAATCCTTGCGAATTTTAACCAGCTGTATAAAATCGACCCATCAATATTCGTCACCTGGCTGCGCATTCTCGCCCGCGTCCCAAATGCCATCCTGTGGCTTTTGAAGTTCCCTGACCTTGGTTCGACGCATCTCCTATCGTTTGCGGAACGTTGGGCCGGCGCCGAAGTAGCCCAACGTGTGATCTTTACCGATGTGGCCGGAAAGGACACGCATTTGCTGCGGTCGCGAGTGCCTGACTTGTTCCTCGACACGCCGGAGTGTAACGCGCATACTACTGCGACGGACGTCATTTGGGCGGGCACGCCAATCCTCACGTTCCCGCGCTACGACCACAAGATGTGCAGTCGCATTGCCGCGTCTGTCGTGGTTTCGGCATCGACAGCCGGCGCATCTTTACCACAGAGACTCATCGTGACATCCGAAGCTCAGTACGAAGAACGCGCTGTTGAGATATGCTCTGCAGGCGGCACCACAGGCGAACTCCTCCGTCTACGCAAAGAGCTGTTTTTGGGAAGGAGTAAAGCTGCTATTTTTGATACGCCGCGCTGGACACGGGATATCGAGAAAGCATACTGGCTGATGTGGAACCGGTGGGTTAAAAATGGCGGCGCCGTCACGATCGGCGAGGATGAAGATCGGAATTTGTATTTATAGACCCGGGGGGCGGGGGGGGGGCGTTATTTGCTCTTTTTTTTTTTCGGATTTGTAATATTGTGATCGTGCGGTACGCTTGGTGAATAAAGTCTGGCTGGGACTTTGGTGAAATAATTTGGTTATGTTGCTCAGGTATTAGATATATTGTGTGGGGCTTGAACACGGTTTATATAAAGGAGCAGTTTTTAGTGGGTTTACTTTTTTTTGTGACCGTATGTATATATGGGAAACATTGGTATTGCAAGGGATTATTAGTATTGGGGCCTTTTGGAATTGTCTAGACTATATGTTTTACGATTTTGACTCTCTGTCACATAGCCAATGTTCATGATCCCCATCCCCCCCCAGTTAATTCACGTGCAGCGCGGCTTGCTCAATAAATCACCTCAACACCATGCATGATACTTCCAACGACACAAATCTCGAGTACGCCGAATATGACAGGGTGTATTTTCTGTGCCATAGCAGCATCAGTCCCAGTCTTTGATCCCACGTCCTCACCGTTGCCATTAGAACAAGGATCCTACCCTGCATCGTTCGAACAGCACAACGTGATTCTTTCCACGCAGTCGTACATAGCGATCCTAGACATCCAACCACTCGTCTCCTCAGCTTGTCACATTCTCCTCATCCCGCGTAGGCATTACGAACGAATATCAGATTTTCCAAAGCCCGGCGCGAACGATGACGACGACGACGACGACGGCGGCGGCGGCGGCGTGAATTCGGACTTGGGCTGGCTACTGGCCGTGCTCAGCAGCGCTCTACGCGACTCATTCCGGGATGTCACAGACTTCAATATAGTTCAGAATAACGGTATGATTATCTTTTTATTTTTGCCTTTTGAAAAGATTTTTTTTTTTTTTGGTTCCAATGAATTTAGTTGATTCATGGTGGTTTTTTTTTTCTGTCGGTTACAGGTCCAGCTGCTGGCCAGGTCGTGCCCCATGTACATACCCACATCATCGCGCGTCCGGCAATTTCGACCTCCAATGGCCCACTGCAGTCATCTACGACGATTACACACCAACGCTTGGAATATGCATCTTTAATATTCGGAAAAGGTCCTCGTTCGGATCTGGACGCCGAGGCCGCTCGCAGAACCTGTGATGTTCTTAGGACATATCTGTATCACAACTATTGGCGAAAGCATCGGCAGCGTATGGAAGGCAGTAAGCTGTAATTCGACATGCCATTTATCATCACAGTTAGCCGTGACCACGATTTGTTGATCACTAATTAATCCATATATTAAAATCTATATAAAAGACAAACGGAACACATATTTGTCGAGCGCAGTCCTAGAAAGTAGTAATGCAAATGGAAATATATACACAAAACGCGATAAGAGGTCACTAAGATGAAAACATGGAAATAATAGAGATATCAATAACGGTGCCTCCTACATATTGCAACCCACTACATAACGAGCAACCTTATAAACAAATAAATGACGATCACAGAAAGGACGAACTAAGGGACGTACGAAAACAAACGCAGAAAACACGTACACATGATGACCCAATAATAAGTAAACAATATCGCACTGAAACGAAGGATGAAAGGAATGACCAAGACGAATTACGCGCTCTCCATAGAGACTTTTTTTAAATCCAGTCACCTTTCGCGTAAAGAATTTACGCCTCTCTGGCTCACAGGCATTGGTTGTCCAGCACAACACTCCCTTATAAAACAAAATCACATAAAAACTAATCCGAAATAATCCCGAACGGTCGTGCAATTCAAGCGCTTTCCTGCTCTTCGGCTTCGTCAGAGTCGATGTCTAGGTCGGACGGTAAAGGAATCTGTTCGACACGTTTTTTGGCCCATTGACGTGCCAAAATAGACGCTACATGGGATTAGCAACTAGAACACATGGCTGATGAGCATCCTACCTTTCAAAAATCTCTTGCTGGCATATTTCTTGAAGAATGCTTCATGTTTGACGGGCTTGACGAGATAGTCGATCATAAGGTTGCATACAGGCTCAATCATTTCCTCAGTATAGCCGCCTGAGTAGTGTATCAGGTTTTTATCCTAGTAATCAATTAGAAACTAATTTGATGCAAATTATCTCAAACCGGATATATACCCATGGCGGTCGCTCGAGGATGACCCGCGCAAGATACATTGCAGTGGCCGCGACACGTGAGGGATAGTACCTCATAAACCTATGATCCAACAAGCCAATCTCCATCAAATACTTCGCAACAGTACGCGTCTGAATATCGTAATTGTCCGCTTTGGAATTTCTGCGCAAAAAGTTCATGGGATTCGGATATGACAAGTTGAAGTCTAACACCTGAAGCATAAAAGTTTCCGCTCGTAGAATTTCTTCCTCGGTATATCCACTATCGGCAACATATACAAAGTTCTGGATAGATGGAGAGAACACCTCCTCGTACTTAGCTGCAATGAACATGCCTGTAATCCCGACAAGCTGCAGTTTATCAAGAGTGACCACTCTGAGTGACAAAAAGCGATCCACAATATTGACGGCAAGGAAGAGCGTTTCCGGTAGTAGTCGGAACTTTGTGTGAACTTCAACAAGCCAATCTATGAGAATGTCTCTCATCTTCCATTGCAAGTCGCGCTGCTCATCCATATATCGCGGATTAGGCATCGTCCGGATTTCTAGCTCCTTCATATAATCGAAAATTTCATTCACATATTCCGCAACCATAGTTGGATCATCCATTTCGTCAGCGTCCAAATCATCCCAATCATGCACGGCCTCTTCGCGATTGTCGGGTTCGGTAGTGACGGCATCCTGCGATTCACTGGATACCTTCTCAACCGTATCAACTAACATTGGATCCTCATTCTCCTTATTTCCATCGGAAAACTCCTCATCAACAGTCTCATCAAGCAATGAGCTAGCCGACGATTTTGAATGTGGCTTGGCAGCTCTCTGCGCTGCCGTGGCGATGGTGATCGGCTTCAGTGGAGCGCGTCTCTTACGCGTTCCTGAGGCGACAGACGTCGAACTATTCTTCTTGATCGGAACTAAAGCTTCTTGTCCTGTAATGATTTCATTGACAGTTCTAGATGCGCGCGAACGCGAAACATTAGTTGACGTTGCTGTCTTCACAATTTTTGCTGCATGCTGCTTTACGTCCTTCTCCCCAGGCCCGGCCTCTTTATGGACGTTACTGACGTCACCGAGGGCAGCACGTTTTCGGCTTTTAATTTGCCCGCCGTTCACCTCCTTTGCTACAAGAGTAGACTGTGTGCCTTGTTCCGTGATAAGCTGTGTGTCCAGCGCAGCCGCTTTGGCACGCGTAACTCGACCATTCGCGTTAACACCTAACTTATTCTCATCGTGTCCAGCTGTGGCGGAAATCCTAGTCGAGCGTCTCTGAAAATTCATTATTAGTGACAAATATTACACCGGCATAACAATGTGCGACATGAAATGAAACTTGAGAAGTGGCCAGAGATTTTCATCAGATCGTCATGTCCGAGAGGCTAAACAAACCTCAAACCAAGGCATTACCAATATTAATCAAATGACACGTACAGTAGTGGCCATTTTTAGAAATCCAATAATTTCAGAAATGCTGCCTAAAATCTAGGACGAAGGAGTGCAATGACCGACTGCTCCGAATCGAGAATAGACGCGGATGCCTGCGACGAGAAGAAAGAACATTAGCACATCCTGCAAAGCATCTAACCATATTTTGTAATGCATCCATAATGACTTCCAGATCAGAGAACCCAATAACCTGGAATCAAAGGAAATATCAAAGTTAATGTCTTTTTTCCTCTGCCATCCAGATCGTTGACGGGTCGCATACCAAGATATAGCGAAGATACACTCACCAAATCAACCAAAATAAATAAATTCCTTCAAGTATAATAATAGTGATAACAAATCAATAGTGCTCAATAAAACCGATTCATTGAAACGGCTTGTGTATTGTTACTGTGGATAGTAAGGTTCGTAGCGGAATAGCAAAATCTGTCGACCGCTTGAAGTATGCGAGGAATCTACCATGCCCACTCGGTATGTTTGTGTACCCGCCCTAACGTCGCCATGCCAATGGGTTATATTTACTCGAAGCCTGATTGGGATAGCCCTTGACCCCAAGTCGCGTCGCCTGAGTACTAGTTAGTCCGTGCGCGTAACCCTAAGCACAGATATAGTCACGTGAAATATGTAAACCTTAATTTCATTCTAGTTAGAATTTTTGAGATTCACTAGCAATAATATTCTACCTAAGCTATGCTCGGGAGATCAATACAGATAATACTTCCAAGTAGTAAATTCGAGTCTCCGTAATTTTTTTGGTAGTGGAGGATTTTGTTTATGACGCAATATCTGATACTGCTTGCTCAAAAGCACGAGTCATTCCGCAAGGCAGAACTTGAGGCTCTCGCGGAACTTGAACATGTCTCGGTAGACTTGAGCAGCCATGATGACAATGTACGTATATCACTGGCTGCACTTATGACTAAATTACTAATTATTATATTGATAGGTACCTTTGCTATATGTGACCTTAGATTGTGAAGAAGATGCTCGAAAATTAATACGAAGATCAATCTTGGCCCGGTCAATTTTTGAGATCTGGGGAAGAGGAAATTCGTTAAACACGCTTCATGAAGACGTGAAGCAGAGGACAAGACACCTATGGCAAAGTAAGCTAATTTCATGGACGTGGTCTCCAAGGATATGCAAACTAAGTGCCCTTAGAATATAAGCACGTTTCTTTCAAGTTCGACATCATCAGTTATCAGGGGTCACGAACAAAAGAAGAGCAGCGAGAAATTATCGAGTCATTCTCATATGTTGACTTCGATGGTCCTATCAGAATGAGAAACCCAGAAGAAATATTTACGATTATCGAGGAGTATACGTGTACGACAGACTTTGTACCAAGGAACGAAAGTCGAGAGTTAAACGATATTTGTTTTGGAAGGTTCATTGCAAGCAGTCAACGGGATATAATAGATCAGTATGATCTGAAGAAGAGGAAGTATATTGGAACGACATCTTTTGACGCAGGTTTGTAAATGCTACAACATGTTTTTCCTGCGGGATCTAATGCCGCATCATAGAGCTTGCGTTAATATCATCGAACATTGGCCTGGCAGCACCTGGAAAGATTGTCTATGACCCGTTCGCTGGAACTGGCAGTTTTCTTGTGGCCGCAAGTCATTTCGGGGCCATGGCAATTGGCATGAATCATATCAAGCAATAGCTAAACTTATACTAACTTTTCGATAGGCTCTGACATCGACGGTCGTCAAATCCGCGGCACCGCAAAATCAAATATTACTACCAATTACTCTCAGTACAATATTACAAGTCAATTCCTCGATACATTCGTATGCGACTTCACTCATAATCCTCTACGACCGTCGTTTCGATTAGATGCCATCATATGCGATCCCCCATACGGAGTTCGTGAAGGCCTTAAAGTATTAGGATCGAGGAACGCTGAGCGGTATGCCGAGAAGTTGCCCACGAGACTCGAGAACGGCGATTTGTCGCACTTGTGAGTTTCAGTAGATCACTGATGATCACATGATGGAGGTTTATTGATTAGTAATTAGACGACCGGATTATATTCCGCCTAAGAAACCTTACCATTTCGACGCATTACTGGACGACTTACTCTTTTTTGCCGCTGACCATCTTGTCGATAATGGACGCCTCTGCTGCTGGATGCCGACTGCGAACGAAGATTATGGAGAGCTACACATTCCTATGCATCCAGACATGAACTTGATCTCGAATTGCGTTCAGGAGTTCAGTAAGTGTATGTAGTCTACGTAGTCCATTGTTCAGAGCCAACGGTGCTGAGATGACATAGGGTCACGACGACTGTTGACATACACAAGACGTCCACGGGATTGTACTTCGTCGCTACGGCCAATTACTAAGAGTACCAGAATTTATAAAGAGCAATTCCGCGATAAATATTTCCGAGGTTTTTCAAAGGCAAAGGATCACGAATCCGTCGAGTAGATGGAGAAAGATTTGTCATATGTATCCGTACATAAATTGATAACAAAAGTACCCGGTACAACTAAGACGGCGCCTGAGGAATTGAATGCTAGATACTAATAGTGATCGAGAAAAATCAAAAGGAACTGTGTAATGAATACCAAGAAAGCATAAAATTACGATCCCGGTGAAGGTGTTCCGCTCAAGAGTGTAACCAACTTTATCAATAGGTGTGAGGAGATGAGGTGACGTAAACGCAGTGCATGTGAAGGAACAAAGCCTACGATGGAGTGTCATTATCAGAGTCATGTGATCTACGTCACGTGCCACTCACGTTCTTGTATGAGGCACCACCTTCGTTCCGCGGCTCAGCCTCGGCTCTGTTTTTCCTTGAGCCTTTACCTCCCGCGAACGCCTCGGCGCGACCAGCGTGTACTTCTACCCCAGATTTTAGGCCCCGTGAGATCTGGGGCAGGCAACATAAATTCTTTTACGCCCCCTCTCCCCCTTGTGCTGCTTCCCATTTTCATTCGTCATAATCGCATATTATCGCATACATTCAATCATAATGGCCGA
Organism: Lipomyces chichibuensis; assembly: GCF_038497645.1. Lineage (NCBI taxonomy): Eukaryota > Fungi > Ascomycota > Lipomycetes > Lipomycetales > Lipomycetaceae > Lipomyces > Lipomyces chichibuensis. The sequence goes on from NW_027117477.1 coordinate 75,154, forward strand.
ACGACTTTCTGCCCTCGCATCTCACATCGCTCCTAACGAGGCCTCCGCGGTCTCGAAGATTACAGAGAAGCATTCTGACGACGTTGTCATCGTTGCAGCCTACCGCACGGCAATCACTAAGGGTGGTCGAGGTGGCTTCAAAGATACACCCGCCTCCGATCTTCTAGTAGGAGTCCTGACGGGACTACTGGACCGTACGAAGATAGATCCCAAGCTCATCGACGATATCGGAGTCGGCAATGTCCTAGCTCCCGGTGCCGGTGCAACCGAGTATCGTGCCGCCTCTCTAGTTGCAGGAATTCCCTACAGTACCCCTGTCTATGCTGTCAACCGACAATGCTCCTCCGGCTTGGTGGCAGTTCTTCAGGTCGCGAATGCTATTACTTCAGGAACCATTGATATCGGTATCGGCGCCGGTGTTGAGAGTATGTCTTCTCAGTACGGACCCGCTTCTGTCACAGCGTTCTCCGAGCTCCTTCAGGGACACGAAGAGGCCAAGAAGTGCCAGATTCCTATGGGTATCACATCCGAGAACGTTGCGAAGAAGTACGGTCTCACTCGCAAAGAACAGGACGAATTTGCTGCGGCGTCATATCAGAAAGCAGAGGCTGCGCAGAAGGCCGGCCGATTCAAGAGCGAGATCATCCCTCTAAAAGCTAAGATAGTTGATCCCAAGACTGAAGAGGAAAGGGAGATTTTGGTCGACAAGGACGATGGAATCAGATATGGTGTTACATCCGAAAGTTTGGCCAAAATCAAGCCAGCATTCAGCAAGACTGGTACCACGCACGCTGGTAATGCATCCCAGGTTAGCGACGGCGCGGCTGCTGTTTTACTTGCTCGACGATCGATTGCTCAGAAGCTGGGACTGCCAATTATAGGCAAATTCGTCGACGCAACCGTCGTCGGCGTTCCACCTGAGATCATGGGTATCGGTCCTGCTGTCGCTATTCCAAAGATTCTCAAACGCACTGGCCTGTCTAAAGATGATATTGACATTTACGAAATTGTGAGTTTAATTATAGACTTGGGTTTTTACCTGATAGCTAACATTGCATTGCAGAATGAGGCATTCGCGAGCCAGGCCCTGTTCTGCGTCAAGGACATCGGCATCGACATCAACAAGGTCAACCCCAACGGTGGTGCCATCGCTTTCGGTCACCCCTTGGGATGCACTGGTGCACGACAGATTGCCACTTTGTTGGCTGAGTTGAAGAGAACCGGCAAGAAGATTGGTGTTACCTCTATGTGTGTTGGAACTGGTATGGGTGCCGCGTCGGTGATTATTGCAGAATAAATGAAATTCTATGTGATGCACGATAATTTTCTGTAATATATATTCTTTTATTCGATGGAATTTTACGTCTTACTGGGTCACGGCAATAGCATTTGGCATGAAGTGACGCTTCGTCAGTCCATCATTGAAATCAAATAACTGTCCTTGTAACCACACTAGATTGGTCTCCAAATATCCAATGATCCATTACGTATAAAAGAATGATTCACTTCGCAACAAAGATGCTTGTTTAGTAAGGCTCGCAACAATTCAAGTACTAATACGAGCTCGTATAACGTTTTGCTTCTCAGTATACACATTAAGTGTAGGCTGCAATCATCGACAGCATTGTAAACGAAATCCATATAGCATTCTGTTCTTATTCCCTCTATTACCGCGGTTCTTCCGGTTCTGCTGCCGCAGATGTGCCGAGGTCAGTCAAGTTAACGGACTCACCGGTTTCACCCAGCTCCAATTCTGGGTCCTGGGGCTGAACCGCAAAGTACTTCTGGGCCCGTTTTCGTTCCAACATGCCTGTGCTACCGTGTCAGTTATCGTATTACAACGAAGCCGAGACTATAATGCGTACGTTTGTGGTAGAGGCTGGAAAGGGCTAAGGCCACAGATGCACCGATAACGTTTGCCTGGCGGCAATTAGCCGTTTCCATATAACTTCCGCACTTGAGCACAATCATATACTTACGACAATATCGACAATGTCAAACGCTCGATACTATATATAACATTTTGTAAGCCTCCGATTTTCCCCCACTTGCACCAGACCAGTCATACGGGTACAAACGACTGCACGAGCTCCGATCCGATGCCACCTAATAGTATACAAACGATAATTGTGGCGTTGATTAATCTCTTGCGGGTGGTATCCACGATCCAGTAAAACAATGTCTGTATGTACCACTTAGCGCTTTCTTTCAGACCGGGATTTATTTATTGAAACCTACTGTCAAGGTAAAGAACACAAGGAAATGTACGGGTTTGTCATGCTGCACATCAATTGGAGCAAATCCCAGATAAGCCGATAGAAGTAATAACAGCACAAAAGCTATATATGCAATATTAGCTGTAATTTCGAATGTAAGCGGCAACGACAATTGACAGCGTTCGTCTTTATCACAATTACATACCAGCCGCAAACGATTTTCGGATCCTCATGGGTCTATCGGCAGCGATCTCAGGTGTACTTCTTTACAGTAAGCCAGACCCTTGCAATTCTCAATAACTACGACTGGTTTTCTATAATGGCACAGGCTTGAACCTGATGGAGACAGCTTGGCTGCAGCCGCATTTAAGAGATAGGGTTCGGGGAGTCGCAGGCCAGCGGATGCATCCGTGTCGTCGTTGGGAGTTGCGTTGGAGCTGCAGAATGCTGCATCGGATTTCTAACCTTCCTAGCAACAGATAGTTCCGTTTAAGCACCACGATAAAATTCACTATCATTCATACACACAGACCAAGCAAATTTAGTAAAATGATACATAAAACCTCCCAAACAGTGAACATGCATGACACGCATGCGCTCCACAAATATCTAACGCAATAATATGTCTACCCGCAAAACTAAGAACATAAGGTGACAAAATACAGTAACGGACCGTCTATTCTAAATTGCTGTCGCCATTGTCATTAGCACGAAGGCTATACTATGCCTAATTCAACATGGCCTATAAATGGTGCGCCTTGTAAATATACTTATTGTCAGCAAGCATCGATACCTTTTCCAATTTTTTCGAATACCGCCTGCAGCAGATGCAAAACGTCATAATCGCCTTTGCTCACCAAAATACCCTTTGATAGCAATGGGAATAACCGTAGTAATGGCCGGTAGTTTGTGGATACCTCATTCTTGAGTTCCTTAGTAGAATTATTAGGTGACGTGCCGTGATTGGTGAGCTGTAACAATTGTGATAGAATGTAGATGAGTTCTTTTCGCTGTAGCCTTGGCGCTGGTACATGGCCCCGTAAAGGCTGGTCTGCGGCAAACCGGTGCAAAATCAAGGCGCAACGAAGAAGAAGATACGGTAATGTGGCTTCAGCTAGTCTGCGTCGTTCTGGAGAGTCTAGAGTATACATTAGCCAGGCGTGCGAAAACCTAGGAGATTAGACCTACCATTTTCTTTAATGGTGGACAATGAAAACAAACTGCCAAAACAAACGTAGCTCATATTCTGTCTCGGTAACACATTCAATGTCTCGGTGCTTCCAAGGAGAGGCTCGCTAAATATTTCGACCAGTCGGTTGTTGATATCCTTGCCCTTGTCTTCTGACACACCAATGACGAGGTACAAAAACGAGCAATTAAATAGAGTACAGATATAGTGCTCAATTATTTTATCTGGTAGGTCCTTGTCTCCGAGACATGGAATGATAAGTTTCTCCAATTTCTGATATGCAACAATATCAAACTGCTCGTCCTCAGACGTGCTTGATCCGACGGTAGTCGAATTCGACATCACAATCGCTGTCGTACAAACCGTGATTTGTGTCCATATCGCAATCTTCTGATCTACATCCACCTTGAAGGAATCCTCAAGCTCAGGAATCGTCAGTTCGACGATTCCAATGAAGACATTTGATGCTAGCATCCAGAGTGTAAGGCCATCCTCCGAGCTGGCATACGCTGGACAATTATACTTCTCTTGGATCGGAAAGGCCAACATCTAACTATACTTTAACCACGGAAACGTATTGTAACACAATATATACCCGACATACCTTTAGAGCGAAAGCCAACGATCCATCGGCGAACAAAGTTCGATCAGACAGATTTGCTTTGAATACTTTGAGAACTAGGTCGAAACACTGGACCGAAATCGCGATGTATGTCGGCTTCTTAGACTTCCCTGTTGTTCGAACTGGCAAGTTGCCCAAGATATCCTCGCGATATGCAAAACTACTGAACTCGCTGTATGTTCTGAGAACCAACGACGCGGAGCCTATCACCTTCGTATTTATGCCCTTCACTACTTCCATGATCGCGGATTGAAGAGGCGTAAGATAATCCATATCTGAAAAATACGGTGGTAGTTCGGGAAAGAGTAAACAGTTTCGCATTATAGAGAGCATCCTCTCAATCTTGTCCACAGTTATATTGCTCTCCATTAGCGCATAAAGAGACTTGAATGAATTAACATAGGCTGTCAGGGAATCCTGAGTCATCACTCCGGTATTGTTTTTTTCCGACTCAATGATGATTTGCTCTTGTGACGACCACAGCTTCCATGTCTCATAAATGGATTCCGATGGTAAATCTGACTTGGACTCATCGATACTCTGCAGAATGTCGGTCACTGCCTTGAAAACCGATACGATAATCTCTGATCGGCCAATCGATATCAAGTTTTGTAAATACCTCACCAATGTATTCCAAAGGGACGTGAAATCAGGTTGCTTCAAAAATGCATAGAAGAACGTGGAGTACAGTCTGCTTAATCCAGACAATATAAGCGCCATGGTCTCGGACCACTGCTTTCGCTCGGCCTCACGCACCTGCATGAATGCCTTATCCACAAACTCAATCGGGATTTCCGGTGGCGGGCGAACCTCCATGACGGCGTAAATCACAATCCATAAGCAAGCACTCCACGAATTGACGCCTAATAAATGTCCATAGCTGTCAAATATCCGGAACAAAATTTGAATTGCGCCATTGCGAACTTCAGGTCGAGAGTCCGCACATATGACGGTTAGCCGGAGAAGTAATATTAACCATACCGAGCTTGTTGAATCTTGAAGATTGCCGCTTTTTGCCATAGTGACCAGATCGTCACGAGACCTCAATGACTCACTAAGATCGGAGCTCAAATTGCTGTCTGTGAGTTTCGACCGTAAGAAATCAGACACCGTCCAAAAGAATGTTATTGTTGTGAACGAGATGTTTAGATCGTCCTGTTGATGACAGAAATAGTACAGCAGGTCAATCAAATCGATGAAGCACTCCTGTGGCATCGACGCCAGAAAATCGTTGCAAATTAGCTGCAATGACCCGAAGGCTGCTTTCACTAACTTTGTAATTTTCTCGCCCTCTGCCTTTGTCCCTTGATTTGGTCTACTATTTGAAACGGCAGCGTGAATTTGGACGTCCTTCGGTATCCGAGTAGTCGGAAGCAAGCTTCCGTGGTGATGCATAGCAAAAAAACTTGTAATAATGCTAAACACTGTCTCCCAACCATTCGTGAGGGAGCTGCCGGTGCGATCCAGAATATCATTCAAAGTGGTCAAAGCCGTACAATGAATTTCCGCTTCTGCCAACTTTGTGCTCAATTCCAGTTCCGGCGACGGTACACCTTGTCGAATTATGGAGTACATCTGATCTTCTAAAGCAATCAGGCATCGCGTTTGTATTGTATCCAAACCTTCCGGAGTGAGCTCATTTGATGCCTCAACCACAACAAGATAAATAGTGGAGTCAAGTACTTCAGCTGCCCGCATGCGAATTGATGGATCAATATCTCTACTACCGGCTACTTCAATAAAGTACTTCACAAATGCGTCCCACCCACTAGCCTCCGGAGAGGAAAAGACAAGACGACTTATGTTAATTTCCGCAATCTCACCCAGCTTTATCAAGGCGAAGAGTGGATCTCCATATGTCAATTTAGCCTGACTGAAACTGCTTTGTCGCGTCGGAGTTGGCCTGAAGTCTAGTTCTGCTCCATCCTGTGACCGACTAGACACGGGCGACGGGGGCCCATTAGAGCTTGTTCCCTTCTCTCCCTGTTTCAAATTAATCGTCGAGGCAGAAACTTTGCAGAGAGCATTGATGAGATCTAGGAACGAGTCGTCGGGAAAATCTTTGGTACAGTCCAACAGTTTCTTGACAGCGTTATCAACAGCATTCGTTTCCGCGGCTAAGCTACCATTCACATTATCTCCGTTCCCATGGGATACGGGCACAGAACTTGTAGACACCCCGTCGCCTTTATTCGACGAGGAAACGGCCATCGCGCGGCCATACGAGGGTCGTCTACCATTGGAATGCAAGACAACGTCTGCCTGTTGAAGAGTCTCAATGATTATACTCCAGCTCGATTTTAGAGTTGGTCCTAGAGCGATTGCGAGGTTCAGCAACGCACGAAGGCAAAGAAGATTCCGGACATGAAGCATTCCAACAAGGCCGTCGCCACTACTCGCAGACTCCCGTCCTGTAACTAATGTTTCGCTCAAAATACCAATGGATGTGTTAAACAGACCACCTTGCCGTTCAGGATTTGGTGATGTAACACCAGACTGACTTCCCGTAAAAATCTGTGATGGGACTGCCACCTTTCCCAGTGTCGTCAAGAATGCATCACGCGGCGTCACCAACTGCAACAAACCTGCTGATTGGGTGAATTTCTGGAAGGATCGTACAAGGTTATGATACAAATCGGAATCTAGGTTTGAATATAGGAAAGTGGAAAAAGCAGCCAGCAAAGGCGGCCAGCAATCTCGTACTATATTCGCAGTCACTTGAACTTCTGGTAGTAATGGATGAGACTCAAGAGTCAACGGATTGATTGGGGCGCCACGGTATCTGATGGCGCGTCGTTTAGATGATGCCTTCACCGGCGGTGTTAAGTCTTTTGTTGCGTTAGAATCCACATCGCTCGCAATATTGCCTTTCCCGTCATCTTCCACGACTTGCCGGGATGCCTTCTTCTTCAAGGTTGAATTTGTCTCTGATAAAGACAATGGGAGCAAAAACCGAGTCATTCCATCTGCAAGTGAATTGATGCAATTCAACGCTAAATAATACAGGTACGACTCTGGAAGCGCCGGTGGGTCGCTCTTATCAAGCTGGTCAATACATAAAACACGGACTGATGAGGTCTGTACGGATAATCCGACATTGTCACTCATTATTCCGACGGCGCCACTTAACAAACCTCCCACAATTTTCGACGCATCAGCTGGCAATTGATCCATGGTCCCGTCCTTTGATGTGAACAATGAGGTTGATGAACGTCGAAGCCCGATGATTGCAGGTTTCTCAGCACTCAGCTTGTTAACAGCAGTAACCAACGACCGGAGTACGTTTTGTCGGCCTTCCAGATTGTCATATTCTGTATAAAACTTCCGCACTAATGCATACTCCGCGAAAACCCCTTGGAAAACTTCCATAGCTAGTACTCTCTTCCAGTATGGCGCGAAATCAGCATCGAGAGTATGCGTCAGGAGCGTTAGGGCAACTTCACATTCCACAGGTAGAATTGCTAGATGCCGTCGCAGTATAAGATAGAGAACACGAATCACTCTGACTATAATCGAGAATTCTCTGCGTTCGGAAAGCGATCTTAAGATATAAGGAAATACATAGGTACGTAAAATGTATGTTTGTTCAGGATGCTGTAATTATTAGCACACAATAGCTGCCAGCAATATTCAATGACATACCGAATTGAACATACTAGAGTGATTGGAAATTATACTCTCAATAAGTTCGAGTCCAAATGTTTCAGAAATTTGATTCACTTTCAAAAACTTCGGCTTGTTTCCTTCCGTCAAAAAGCATATGTCCTCAAACACCCGGAAAGCATCGTAAGCGGCCGGTCTAACGATCACATGCGACTTCCCATCGTCTACTGGAACTTCTGCCACCGTGGCTACATCAGTCTGCACTAAATTAAAGACCATTAGCTTAGTTCCCTACTCAGTGTATAGTGTAAGCTTACAGTCTTCACTGATGACCTCGTCGAATACTGCAATGCTTAATTGCTGAAGAGCTGAAGATTATTAGCCTTCTATTGTATGAAATTGAATTATGTTCGACGTACTAGCTGCAGCGGTGTTGACAACAACCGCTATTTTGCTACTCTGCAATATGGAGCATATTTGAATAGTCTTGGCCAACAGGTCGCCTCGCAAACTGAAGCCATATTTCTCTATTAGAGGAGGCAGTGACTGTAATATCTTCAGCTGAATTTCTACGCCAAGATGTGTTCCTTCCGCGAACGCTTCCAACATCTGAGGCAAAATATCCTGATCGCTATTAGCGCCTACCTTGTAGCATTAATATTATGTATTGCATACCTTATTCAAGCTGCGAGTCGTGACAAGGCGTTGTATACTTTGGACAGCTATTGCACAATATTTAACATTCCGAGTAGAGCATGCAATGAGAAGTGGTGTCGCGAACGTTGGTGAATTTGACAGTTCTAATAAGGCAATGCATCAGTATGCCGTTCACATCCCAGCTCGTCCTAACAGCATACCTCTTAAAATCTCTGATTCTTGCTTCGAGGACGAAGACAATGATTTAATTTCTGATATAGATTTCTCACATGCCTTGGCATCACGGAAATTAGCAGCCTCGCCCGAAAGTTCGCGCAATCCAGGTTGACTCACCTGCCGCAGATCTGTGTTACGGCGCTTAGTCTCTGATAACAGATTGGTCAGGTCTGCTGTCAGTAGCGCTATTGATCCCATGGCGATTGTTGATCGACAAAGATGTAGAACTGGTCTATTTAGACTTCCTTGCAGTAGGCTGAGCCACGCAATGTCTGTAGTCGGAACACTTGTAGCTTAAAGACAGTAGCTGTGAACCGCTAAACTTCCGAGTCGTATCCTAAGCTATTTTCGGTGCATAATTAGTGTCAAGACAGATATAGTAATGGTTGCAAAGCGGTCAGTTGAGCCACTATGGTAAACGGAAGGCCCTGAAACAGTCTACTCTTCGAGCTCAGTCTCTTCACGGGTAGAGCCGCTTGCAACCATCAAGTCAAGCCACACGCCGAGGCGCAAGTGAATCAGTCATATGCATATGTGGCTACTATTGGAAAGCCTTACCGCGATTGAGTGCATATCCGTGCAAACGAGACGAAATTCAGCCCTCCTTTGCAGCCGACCACACTCATCATCGTATTCCCGTGTGAGTCGACTGATCTCGATAGCATTAATCCCAACCATTAAGTTATGAGTGCTAAAATGTGAGTCTTTTATATGATATTTGAGCCTGATTTCCTGTGTGATGACCGTTTTTGTTACCCAAATTGTTTCCTGCTGACGGGTATTATTAAAATGCTAGACCCCGCAATTTTCGACTTCTAGAGGAACTAGAGAAGGGTGAGAAGGGTCTCGGTGCTGAGGCCTGCTCATATGGTCTTACAGATGGCGACGACATTACAATGTCTGAGTGGAACGGAACAATTTTGGGGCCACCTCATGTGAGTACTCTCAATATCAGGAGTTATACCTGTTCAAAGGTAAATAGCAATGAATGTCACTAATGTGAATATAGAGTGTGCACGAGAATCGAATCTATAGCTTGAAGCTGCACTGTGGACCAAATTATCCTGATGCTCCCCCGATTGTTCAGTTTCTTTCAAAGGTCAATCTTCCATGTGTCAGCCAGGTGGATGGCAAAGTACGAGATATCTTTAAATTTTCGTTCGTACCTTGCTAACCGCAACGCTTAGGTTGATCCATCGAAGCTTGCCTGTCTTGCACAATGGAGACGGGATTATAACATGGAAACTGTTTTGTTAGAGATCCGGAGGTAAGAGAGAGGTATCCTATTTATTCCAGATTTTGTGGTTAACGGAAGTCCTAGGGAAATGGCTACGGGATCGAACAGAAAGCTCCCTCAGCCTCCGGAGGGCACGACTTATTAGTTGTTAGATAGTTCACAATAAGCATAAATCTAAAGATAAAACGCAAAAAAAAAATGAAAATGGTGGAAAGCATGGTACGACAAAAGAAGTTAGAAACGCTTGACATTTTCATGTCGCATCCTAGAAGGCATATTTCAACGGATTGGTATGATCGTCGTTTGTCTGCGATATACATAATTTTAGTTTAATTTACTATTTCATGGTTTGTTTTGCGTCAGTGACTAGATGAGTCAGCACGATGACATCCGTAATACCCCTCCTGATAAACCAATGTAACATTATTAGCTTATAATACAGAGCCCAAAACCTCGCCTGCACAAGTCTAAACTTAGAAACCATAACTCCACGACAAGAATGTCCTAATCCCACATGCATTTACAGTCTACAACGCTCATTCATTTCTTCATGCGACCCTTTTTCTTTTTCGACGAAGGACTTTCTCCCACAGACACCGTTCCTTGTTGGACTTCCTCTTCCATACCTTGGAACTTCTGCTGAGCATCCAGATAAAGCATGACATCCCTACATGCGAACGTTAGCCATACTGTGATTACTTGTCTCGCGACATACTAACCGTAGCTGATCTTTGAGCTCTTCGATCTCTTTCTCCTTTTGTGCCTTTTCCTGTATAAGGAATTCGAGTTTCTTCAGCATACTCTCATTCATACTCTTTTCGTCTCGCCACTCTTTCTCGAGCTTCTTAGATACGGCCTGTAACGCCTCTGATTTTCGCTTCATCTTCTCATGCTCCAGTTCCAGGCTGGGAACTATTCCCTTCAATTCGTCATTCTCCATTTTGGCTCTGCTAAGTTTAGCTTGAGCTTCAGCCGCGTCGCGCTCGGCTTTTTCGGCTTTCTCTAAGGCCGCCGAAGCCTTATCCGCAGCAGCTGCAATCTTATCTTCAAAATATGCACGTTGAGACTCTAGCTGAGATGTGAGTAGGTATGTGTACTCCATGCCAATAGAGTCAAGCTTCTCCCTGGGAACACAATCTCCGCTAGAGTGCTCGTCTCGGCTATTGCCACCAGTATGGTCACCAGATGATGCCGCTAAGGAAGGAAGCTCAACTAACTTCCCGTCGGACTGATTTTGTACCAATCTGTGAACATATCCATCACTGGCATAATCCCATACCCGTTGCGACTCAAGATCCATAGCATACACATGGTCAGAATCCATGTAGTGCTGGAATGCGTGAGCTTCGTCGTATCGTCCACAGCCAATATTACCGCAAATAAGACAAATCCACAGATTCTGTACAGCTCCACAGGCACTGCACTGATTAGGCTCACTCAACTGAGATTGATGGTCCTTTTTCTGAGAATACCGGCAGACAGGGCAACTATTGTCACCCCATTTACTCAAACACTGGCAGTGAAATGTGTGCTGGCATATGATAGTGAGGAGCCCTGTAACGCTTGAATCCATTCGCTCCAGGCATACTGGACAAGTCGGAAGTTCACGTAACGCTCGCGTTGGAGGTGGTGTGGGTTTAGTCAGCACCGATGGGCCCGCCACAGACGTAGCGCGATTGCGACTCTTGTTCTCGGAAGCTATTTGATGTTCTGCTAGAGGTGTGAATTCATCATCAAGAAGATATGGAAATTCTGGAAATGTCGATTTATGAAATCGGATTGAATTTACGTAAACAACATGGCAAGTCTCGGGCTCCATTGAATTGAACATCTTGCAATTGTAGTCCCGATAGAATATGTCGGCATGTAACTTTTCTCTAAATTTCATAAGCACCATGTACCTATTAGGAGCTGAACTTCTCAACATTCGAAAATGTGAAATCGTGTCTCTGCAGTCTTTGCCGACGAAGCCCAGCAGATCGGAAGCAGTCATATATCCAGGCACAGCTAGGATTGCCAATACTGGAGTCTCTGAATTCTCGACGTCGGCTTGATGATGAGAAACAATATCTGTATTTTCCTCTTCGCCATCTCGGTATAAGTGGATTACGCCACTGCCTATGAACCTTGCCCGCGGAGATTGTGGAACCGTGGCCCGATTCACTTTCTTCGTTTCACTGCCAGACATTGCGGAATCGTGGTTGACAACAGCTGAACTACCATCCGCCCCTTCAAGATCAATTGCAAGTACTTCGATTCGACCAAATCTTTGGTCAAATTTCGTAAATAGCTGGATTAAGGTTTCACTTGGGGCTTCAGAAGTATCGGAATCGGCAGATGTCGTAACTTCACCGACGCAATTAGTAAAAAGATCGTGCGATTCGATGACTGCGTTCACCCACTTGTCGGAACCAATTGATCCAGGTAAAAGATCAAAAACTATATGAAATCGAAAAGGCATAGAGATATTTCTCGCGCCAGCTGCAGCTAACGGACCAATATTTTTGTGTCCTCTCTACTCGCGGGTGGTGCTGTAGGTGTTCAATACCCTACCCCACAAAAGAAACTATGACCTAATACCGCGACGTGTATGTCTCAAACGCGTCATTTGTGAGCTGCATATCGCTGGTGTAATTGCGGGTTTATGTACCGCGAATGAATCGCGGATGTTATTCAATCTCTCGCGTCCTTTGTCACAGCAGAATACATCAACCACGGAGGTATAAGAGTTCGAATGTACTCGGCAACCAGCGGTATAAATCATCAAACTGTCAGCAAATTAGCTGCTCGGAGGCGGAACCTCTCACCGCCAGCGAACAGCAGAGCCAATCCCACATCTAGACCCCGGAAAGAACTTACAGAAGAGCAGCGGCACGAGATTGAAGAAGCTGTATGTTACATATAACGTATATCCGTGCCATTGTTCTAATAATGGTATTGCTTGTAGTTTCGGCTATTTGATATGGACGGAGATGGTAAAATAGATTATCATGAACTGAAGGCATGACCGAATAAATCTAATGAGTATAGCTGCATGGAACTGACCGTTTATGTTTGTAGGTAGCTATGCGAGCTCTGGGATTTGAGTCAAAAAAATCAGAAGTTCTGGATATATTACGCGAGAATGAACGTGGTGATCCTGGATTTATATCATACGACGCCTTTCTGCGAGTTAGTATGTGGTGCTGCACTTGGGTCTTAGAATCGAGTAGTATTAATAAAATAATTGACAGTGTCAGAGAGGATTGTTGCTCGAGATCCCATCGAGGAGATCAAGAGAGCTTTTGCTCTTTTTGACGAAGACCAGACAGGAAAAATAAGGTTCGTATGTCAAGGAAATACTATGTCGTATGGTTGCTGAAGCATATAGTCTACGAGATTTGCGCAAAATCGCAAAAGAGCTAAATGAAAACCTTGAAGAAGATGAATTAGAAGCAATGATTAATGAGTTCGACTTAGATGGCGACGGAGAGATCAACCTGGAAGAGTTTATTGCTATCTGCAGCGATCACTAAATGCTATTACATTGACAACATATGCGATCATCATGTATTGTTTTGCTTGCATTTGGATATAGCCTAATTCACGTGGGTTGCTGTGTATTTTTATACTCTTCGTTGTATTTTATGTACCATCATGACATGCGCAGGCTTTTAGATCTGCAGACAACTGGTAAGTTATATCAGTGGCAGTATGATTTCATGTGTCATCTTCGTCAGTAGATGTGCTGGGATATGGGAATAGCTGGATAAGTATAACCATTTTAAGTTTAATCCGATGATAATGAATCTAAACACCTTCAAAATTCAGTCAGACAATGAATATTAGAGTAATGAATGGATCGTCTTTCATTGCTCATTGATCTATCTATTATATGCCTTAAATCATAAAACCAGCTCCAAGAACCAAGAGATCTACAAATATTAACACCATTTTTCAACAACCTAATCTAATCCCCTACTCTCTAATTTACTGGGAAGGCTCTTCCAACACAGCCTTAAATGAGAAGGGCATAAAAGGAATACCATCACCAATGAAATGCTTGGACATAGCCTCCACCCAATGCAGACGGAGAGAGTGAAGCATGGCAGACGTGCCCTCCATAACGACCAACACGGCGATGGTAAGAAGGAACCAGGCTCCAAATAGGATGAACGCCATGATAGCGCCAAAACTGCCTTCCATCGAAAATGACCGCTCGAAAGTCATGCTCCACAAGACCGAAGACAACTGAGCATGGGCAAGCGACAAGGCCCAGAGGCGCAGGTACGAAGCAGTATGCGAAACGCAGTTAAGGCAAAACTCAATGGTGTGAATAACCTGATGGATCATAACATCACCGAACTCGAACTCGTGCTCGTGCTCCTTGTGCATTTCCTCCATAACAAGAGGAGTGATGTTCTCTGGCTCCTCATCGAAGGAAAGACGAGCAACTTCTTGCTGTGACAAATTCTCATAACCCTGCTTCTTAATACGATTGTTCTCCCATCGGAGATAGAGAGGCTTCAAAAGCAACAACCACGGAACGCACGCTAGAGCAAGAAGTACAAGACCGACTTGTATGGTCGGCTGTCCCTCGTACAATAGATCCTCAACGTTACCAGGAGACAAGAACATGCCAATGAGAGTGTTCAACAATCCTGGTGGAGGCCTACCAATGCCATACCAGTCAACAGCCCACTTGAAGACGATGATGAATGACAAGTAGCCAAAGATAGAGATCATGAACAAGAATCCAGGAACGAAGTTTCCGAATATATCGATCTTGGACTTGTAGAATCGATAATTGACCAAGGAAAAGAACAGCGAGTAAAGCATGTGGCAGAAGCCCATAACGATAGACAATTTCATCTTGTACGAGTTGTTGAAGATGAGATTGTTATCGGCGCCATGCCAGGTAGGGTCAACACCAAAAGGATAGACGCCAGTCTGGTGGGCCATGATAAGATCGCCCTCGTTCCACGTATAAGGCCACTCCCAACCAGGCTTAAAGAGGGTCATAGACTTGGAGAAGATATCGTTGTACATAACACCCGTGTACATGGAGAAAGCACCCATAAGAAGAATAATATAACGACCAGTAAAGGCCATGTCGAAAATTTCATCCCGCTCAGCCTTCAACAACCGCTTCTCAAAAATAACCATAGCCAGACCGGCGAGGAACATAATAGCACCGTGGCCAAGATCACCGAACATAATCGCGAACATGAACGGGAAGGTGATAATCGCGGGAAGACCAGGGTTGACTTCGCGGTACTGAGAGATACCGTAAGCATCAATGATATTCTGGAATGATTCGGTGAATTTGTTGGTTCGATAGTACGTAGGTGGAGTCTTAGTAGTGTGAAGCTCGTTCAAGATGGAGGGAACCTGGAGACCAGCACGTTCGGTGACATCAGCCAAAGTAGCCTTAACGATTGGAAGATCATCAGTGGCACACCAGCCCTCCGCAATCAAAGACTTGCGACTCTGATCGTAGTTGAACAAATTGAGAGCAGCGTAGATAGCCTTTTCCTTCTTAACAATCACCATCCAGGAAGCAATTTGCTCCGCAATTCCCAGGAGCTCAGTGTAGAGAGTGGACTGAGTGGTAGTAAGAACCTCTTCCACATCACTGATGCCACTGTTGACTTCACGAATTTGCTCACGACGAATATTGGAGTCTTCGTCAACGGAGTAGAGGTCAGCATCGAGAGACTCAGCAATCTTACGGATCTTGCTGAGAATACCGGCACCGTGAGCAAAGACGACGAACACATTCTTCTCAATTGGCTCACCAGTCTTCGGGTCCTTGATAGTTTCAGCAATCTCGGTGCTGTTCAAGAAAAGGTTACCACGCAGGGAACGCCACAAGATACGCTCAAAGGTTCCCATCTTCTCACGCGGAATAACACCAGCTACGAAACCAATGTTCATAACGGAGAAGGCAGTGCCGTTGGACCTATCGCCTTGCTCGACATCATTGTGAAGAAGGGGCGCATTATCATTGTCAAGAGAAGCTCGGAGTCCCTCAGGAACGTTATGGGCCTACTTAAACATTAACTCTGCACTCGACCAAATTCACCACAGGGCTTAACTTACTCTATCGAAGAACGAACCAGCTTCAACCAAGACGTGACGGAGCTCAACAAGCTCGACCTGTTTCTTCAAGAGACGCTCATTCGACTCAATCAACTGATTGACACGCTCCTCAAGATCCTCAGTGCGAATTGCAAGCTCGTCGATCTCGTTGGAGTTAGGAGCAGCAGTAACATCGGCGTATCCAGGAACAGATTTAATCTTGATGCCAGCCTTCTCAATTTGGGAGCTAAAAAAACGAAGCTGTCTCTCGACGTTATCAAGACGACGAATCTCCTTAACGAAAGTACGCTGGAAAGAGTTTACGTCCGCGTTCAACTAGAGCTAGTCAGCGCCATTTTTAAATCACAATGTCAGCAAATCCACTGCAATAATCTTTAAGCGTACATCACGAAACTGAACGGAGCCAAGTTCTCCGAGTGCAGCAACAACCTCGCGACCGACTTCAGTCGCAATGTAGAGCTGCACCAAGGACATCTCCGCAGAGCCTAATCTCGTCAGCAACCAGTACTCGTAAATATGCAAATGAAGAGATGACCATACGGAAAAAAGCTTCCTTTCCCATCTTGCCAATTGATATTGATGAAAAAGGAAATAATGTAGATGAAGTGAAGCTGTAGCTAAGTGAGAAAGGGAGGAGAAAAGCTGTTCTTAGAGAACATAAGGGGACTTAACGTTGCTGCCCCACGCCATTGGTCCAGACAACTTCAGATCCAAGCCCATGACGACGCCCGCGCTGAAAATCATAGTGCTTCCAGTCTGCTGCGAACCCTTGCCCTCAACAGCCAAAATTTTGAATTAACTACCTGCCCTATATTTGTGCAGCCATAACGAATAGGCATTTATGCATTTATCCACGGTAAACGCGCATTTATATGCCGAGAAATGTGGACAACGTAATATAAATCGCTGTGGGTTTTGTAGTCAAGCCCTGGTTAGACGATGGCGATTTGTTCGATTTATTTTATTGTGCAATAAAGTTGCTAATATTGCGCAAAATTGGCATGAATATTTTACGTTATATCCAACTATTCTTGATTTGCTCGTGTATATTGAAGTTTCAGGTTGTACTCATAGGTGGAATAGCGAAAGGCACAGCGTTGTTTGTTTACCGCTCAGCCGTCGTCCCAACAACCATTGCGCGGCTCTAAGGGCCTGTGAACAGTCCACGTTCATACATCATCGGAGGGACATTATACTCCCATAGTAGTAGCCACAGGTTCGCAACATTTTCGCCATGTCGACTAGATCAGTAGATGCTACTGATTCACTTCATGGTAAATTAAACGACATTGAGAATCATTTCTTCGTGGATCGCGAGGCGCCGTTTGTTGCTCCTGACGGCAACGCCCTAAAGCGAACCACTACCGCGCAACCAAATGCAATAGCGACAAACGAGAGATTACAGCGGACTCCTGCCAACCGACATATATTTAAAGACTTGACGAATCAAAGGAGCTCAGCAGGACGACGCGAATTCACCCCGCTGCTCCAAAGTGCTGTCAGAAATAACTCGATGAAGAACGTCGCGTCGGTTGGCATGCCACAAGAGCCCGACATTATCACCAGGTCGCCAGGGCTTCCAGCGAGTGGAGATGATGATGGCGATTTTTCTACAAGCATGGAAGGGTTAACGCGTGCGAGTATTCGGCAACCTGTTCAGCTAGATAGTGAAAATTCCACACCCATACCGCGGCGAGGCGTGCCGGGTACAGACAATATGCTCACCCTCCGCGAGCAGGAAAAGGTATGTCTTTTATGTGCTATCTAAAATTTGATCCTAATCTTGTGATAGGCAATCGATGAGATGCAGAAGGAAAACTTTGGTCTCAAGTTACGAATATTTTTCTTAATGCAGCAATTGAAAGCAACAACACCAGAAGCATTGAGCGGAACCCTGCAACAGGTACTATGATGTCTATAGCTTGGTCTCGAACTTCCGTCTGACTGTTTAGAATGTCGAAATGAAAGCAGAACATGTCGCCATGAAGACCGAGTTATCAAAGTTGAAGAAACAACTCACAGAATCGGAAGCTAAAGTCGCACAACTCACTGCCAATATTGCTGCCGATCTTTCAGCTCAGGAGATTTTGACTGACGATGAGAAAGTTAGGCTAGAACAACTTTTGATGGATAACAAGAAGACCAATGATGAGCTATTTGATGCTCGAATAGAAATTCAGAATCTACAGCAAGAAATGAATGAATACCGTGCTCAATTAGAAGAGTCCGAAGGAGAGAATGCAGAGGTCGAGGAATTGAAAGCAACAATCGAACAACTCGAAGAGGAAATTGATCGACTGAAAGAAGAGAGTCAGTCACTACATGAGGAGCTTGACGTCAAAGACGGGCGGCTGGTATGTTCCATTAAAAACTGAATTCCAATTTAACTAACCGTTGCCGTAGGAGGTAACTCAATGCCTGGAACAGATTTAAAGGCTCTTTATTAACGAAACGGTTATTATTTTAGCAAAAGTTAGAGGCGCTGAAGGATGCAGAGCTGCAGATACAAGAACTTCAGGAGACAATTGACTATCTACATTCAGCAGAAAATGGACAGATGATTAGTGATAAGGTACGTGAGCTTATTCTTGTTGCCACGCTTCTAATATTTCTAACACGAAGACAGAGCAATGTCGACATGGCCGAGCAACAGCGAAATAATAAGGAGGAGGTGGCAGAGATGGAGCAGCGGCTAGAAGATCTCGCAACTGAGTTACAGAAAGCGCAAGCTGATGCCGCCGACTACAAAAAGAAAGCCGACAGGGCAATCAGTGACTTCCAGGAACTCTTAAATGGTGGCCATGAGGACCCACTAGAGTTGGCTCAATCAGACAGGCTCAAAAGCGAGGTGAAGTCTTTAGGTGCAAAGAATGATCTTCTCGAAGAAGAGCTAAAACAAATCCGGAACTCACGAAAATTGGTAAGTTATTCTAGTGGTTCATTTTGTCGCAGCAATTAAGACGTCGTACTGCAGGAACAGGCGTATAAAGCGGAGATTGACAACGCCAACCAGCAAATAGAGAGCCTACAATTGACTGTTAATCAGCTTAAAAGTGTCAATGAGTTTGGCGTTGACAAGTCAAATATGCAGGAGCTCCAGCAATCGCTTCAGCTATCACACACTAAAGCCGCATCACTTGAGAAGCAGGTCAGAGACCAAGACGCCGAGATCGCCGAATTGACATTAAAGCTCAAAGAAACAGAATCAGAAGGCACGAGCAGAGCCAGGGCTGAAAATGACATGCTGAAGACATATCAAATGCAAGTCGATGACGAGGCAGAACTGAAAGAAGATGCGCAGCGGAAAGCTGATACACTGTCGAAAAAGAATATCGCTTTAAACAAGGAGATGCAAGTGCTTCAGAGAGAGCTGCGAGAGAAAGATACTGAACTTGCAACTCTGCAATCACAACTGAAGGCTAATGCCGCCAAGTCCATTAAGAACGATCGCGATAAGATCAAGGCTCAGCTGAAGGCTTCCCAGATAGAGTTGGAAACATTTAAGGAGCAAGCCACAATTTTGCAGAATGATCTGCACGCTGCTATTAAAAAACTAGAGCATGAACGCGATGACATTCGGGAAAAGCATCATGCCACCAAAAAGGAGTTAGAATCCAGCAAAAGCAGCTTCAAAATGACCTTGGAGACGCTGTCGAGCCGGAGTGCAAAGAAGGACCAGGCCTTGCAAGCTCTTGTTCACTCACAGAATCAAGTCATCAGTTTAGAGCGTGAAATTTCTAAACTCGCCAAGCAGCATAAGGGCGAGTTGAAGGGTTTAGCGATGCAAATACAGTATCTACGAGCTAAGGGTGACCGCGAACGTGGCTTCAGAGCTGATTCGGCATTCCTGAAGAGATTTTTTTTGTTGCAGATTAGCAGTTTTGAGTCTTGGTGTGTACTCTATCCCCTGTTTCGTTCACCGTTGACCTTGATGCTAACCTGACCTCTTGCTTGTAGTAACAAGGCGAGCTTGTACATGTTGGAGCAAATGGGTATTTATCCCGAGAAGAAGTATCACAACAAGCGGCCAACTCTAAAAGCCGTTGTTCATATGATGATAGCGGCGATAAGGATGCGAAATCTGAGAAATGAATGGATAGTTCAGCAAAAAACGAAGGGAGTGTTGGCAATGTCGCTGCAAAATCTGAAATGTGAGAGAAACATACACGAATTTAGATGATGATGTGGTTGAACCGGAGTTGAGATTGCATGTATATGCGAGCAATGCAGGGGTTGGTTTTTGGAATGGCACGCCGGGCGTGAGTGACGTTTTGTTTCTTCTTAATTTGTATTTGTATTGCATTTGTACCCTGTATCATATTAATCCTAGACGCATTGTAATATCTGCATTCATTCATCATTCACGCTCCTGTTTGCTTTAGATTCAAAAATCTGTTGAAGATTGAAACGCTTTTGAGTCTCAAAGTCTTTCACAACACTTATACCAATGATATTCTGCGTGTCTTAATTAGTGTCTCATAAGTAGCCGAGTCGTTAAAATTTGGTACCTTAAAACATTCAACATGAACTAAGCGGTCATAATCTTTCAAGTCAACTTTGTGAGGTGGTCCGACAGCAAGGGCTAGCTCATGGATGATCTGATCTCGATTTAAGGTTGTATGATTCCGGATGGTGGTGCGGATCGCAAACTGTGTTGGTATTAACGGCATTAATGCAGCAACAAATATCTCCTACAAACCTTATAGGGCTGCTGATTCGGTGCGTGAAAATGCGGTGCCAACACCTTTTTGGCCAAGTGCTTCAGGTCCTCCGCAGTGGCAGATGCGGTAAGCGACACGGGAGACAGCCTTAACGTATGTCTTGTCGTCTTCATTCCTGATTTCAAAGCATTCTCGCATATATTGTGCACAAATTCGGGTGGATCAATTGGTTTCCTGGTGCGGAAGAATATAACACATTCGCAATCAATGTTGACTGGCGTGAACAACTTGCGGTCCTCTGATTTCTTCAATGATTCCAATTCTTTGTTGATCGACGCCTCGATATCGTCCTCCTCGTTGTCGTCGGAATTATTTTCAATTACTTCTTTGGCCAAGTCATATTGTTTCTCGGCCTCCTGGAGCATATGTGAGCAACAGACACTCAAGTTGGACCCTCTGGCATACCTCGTTGAACAAGTCTATTAGCTCCTGCGTGCACTGCTTCTCATGATTCCTATTACACGTCGCAAATATTCCTGCCACGCCAGGATGTATGGTAGACGTGGCAGATTTCCAATACTAGCTTCATATTAGAATCAACCGACCTCACACATACAACCTTGTCTGGCAATATTAACTTCAATAACTCACTCTGATCTTCTTAGCCTTGCCTGCGCTCTCTTTTGCACCATTGTTATTCGTCCGCTTTTGACCTCTCTTGTCACTCATTTTTCAGGAAATTGGCAGGCTCTGCGGTACAATGTATTTAAATTAACAGCTTGATGTAGGCTGCGCCAACGGTACGACTATGCTTTTTTGAGAGATCCCGTGCGGCGTCGGGGTGAAAGTTCACCCGGATGAATTATCCCGGGTAAGTCTTTGAAACTCTAATTCATAGTTGACTACGAAAATCATTCACTACAAAGGATAATAAATAATCCAAGTTACTTTCTCGTCGACCCACAACAGTTCAACAATGATTTCATTCACATGTCTACGGCCAACACTATCTGCGGGATTATCCCTCATTACCTCATTTAGGCCTTCAACAACATGGCTAGTGCAGAAGAGTATAACACAAGCTAGTCTCTTACGGAACAAGTCCAGCTCGACCAAGAAATACAAGATGAAGTCACACAAGGGTGCAGCTGCGCGATGGCATAAGACGAAATCTGGACACTTCAAGCATGTATGTAACTAATGGATACAATTGTCGTTGGTTCGTTGCGTTGAGAACTCTCATCTAACTGAAACATAACAAGGGCCCAATTGGTGTTAACCACGGCAACAGCAATTGGAGCAGCCGCATTTTAGCACGCACCAACAGAGGAGGATATGCTTTAAGTAGAGGAGAAGGAAATCATATTGGTCGGATAAAGAAGTTGATGCCTTACGCTTAAGCCCCGCAGAATGTAGGACTTCGCACCAGTCGGACGAGATATTTGATTGTCAATACAGTTTATTGATTATCGTGTGGAATTAATATGCGGTATTGACCGTGTTGTATATTTTATATTATATATATATAGAAACCGCTGATTCAAAGACGAAAATTGGGGAAGAGAACTCTGAAGTAGATATTTTCGTTCGAACGAAGACTTCAGACTAAAGTCTAACTAATTAATGCCCATTAGTAACTTGCCACCATTATTAGTCTTAATATAGCAGACTCATCCAGCGCTTGGCGCCAATGCATATCAGATTACTTATCATTTTGTGCGCTAACGCAGCGCCAGTTGAGCAATTGTAAAGAAAATCAGTCCCGTTCTTCTTAGCTGCTTTCTGGTGCTCATATTGTCTTAAGTCGTTCTTACTTAGTAAGTTGTCACGCACAAAGTGCATATAACCAATGGCTACGCGCGAATTACTGGGTAAATTATTAAATTGTCAAGGTTAAACATACTTCTGTAAACCATCGTCTATCTACCTAATCATACAGATTCATAACAATGCATCCAAAACGCAAAATAATCTAAATAACTGTTCTTGCTCCATCAGAAATTTAACCCAACAGTCGCATAGTCAATTCAACACTGGCAAACGTGCCGGCACTGCAAGGCGTAGCTCGCAACAATGTCGGAACCAATCCTTTCCAAAAACCAGCAACGCCACTTGTCCGCCAAGTCCTTCTCGCAGCGTCAATAGCTCCCTTGTACAAACTTTCTTTGCCAAATTTGTCGCTCTGAACCTGACTCTTCACGACATCCAAAGGATAGGAGCCGAGCCAGAGAACCTCGCCGGCAAGAGCGCCACAGCCAGCTATTTTCCATGCTGGAATTTCGTCGCGCTTGACTTTGCCGTATTTTTGCAACTCCTGCATCAAGAATTCAAATGTCAAAAACCAGAGGCCATATGCCTGCGCCTCACGGAGAAGGGTGACACCTTGTCCGCGAAATATACCCTTCAATCCTTGATTGGCGTAAATCTTCTTGATTGCGTCAATTGGACCAGAGTACCGTCGGTTATCATGTTTTTGCGTCTGCAATAAAATACGCAACTGCTCGACTGGTCCAGCCACAGGACTATTCGCTATTCCTGCAACTGCTCCGGCAAGGTAGTATTGTGGAAGGGTGAGTTGACTACTGTCACTCTTCCTCAGAAGAAACCGTCTGGCTTCATGAAACGCGTAGAACTGAACCGATACGCAAACACCAACACCAACCAGCGGCGACGCAGTGCCTTTGTAAAATGCCAGTGGTCCTTCAGCCGCAAGAGTCTTTCGAAATGCCTCTAGTGGCGTGCTGAATTGGCCGGTTTGGAGACGGACCTTCACTAAATCGAAAGGCTGACCTTGTAATTGTTAGAAGGAGGTAGCTATTGGTTAAATGTGAGTTAAAGACGTACCGATAAGAACTTGAACTGCACCACCGACGAATCCTGCAGTCTATAATTCATAGTCATCTGTTAGTTAAAAGATCTGGCCTCACCCAACCATCCCAAACACTCACAGTATCCTTTACTTTTCGAGAGAAAGAAGTATCAATTGAATCGGCCATTGCTATTCCGTCTTGAACACAATGTCGAGTTAGGAATTAATTGACAGTGGTTCCTTCGCAAGTGGATTGTTTGTGGTGACAGAAACTCGCTATCCCTAAGAAATAAAAAGTTCGATTACCTCACCGTCGATTGCGCAATCGCGTCAACGCCCCTGCGGATTTAGTAGGTATCCACCAATATATCCCAACGCGCTGAATCTGCTTGGGCTCAAGACGAAAATTATCGTGAGATACGGTTCACAACCGTAGCATATACTTCTATGCGTAATAATAAATTGCAAAGAAATTCGCAGTTTAACATTGTACATACAGAACGACGAGAAATAAAGTTCATTAAATAGGGTTTAGATAGGTTACTAGTCCGGAGTTAACTACTCCTGGGTAACCGCACAAGAGATTATTGCTTAAAGCCCTAGATGTATACCAAAATGGTTGTGGACTTATTACTTCCCCACTGCCTGCTCGGTTGAAGGGTGTCACGCTGTCAACGCTGCCGCCTGCAACTTGTCCAGCTGTTTTCCAGCTTTGAACTGCGCATCCGCAGCAACTCGACTGGCTTTGGATCTGCTGTTGCAAGCTTTGATACTGAGTCATAATATAAGTAGCAATGGCATCCAAAGCACAGTGCGCATTTTGCTTCGACGTTCTCGTCGCTCATTTCGAGGATCGTTCGACTCTTCCGCTGAGCTGGTTTGAGAATTCTGACTCAGCGGCGATCTCTGAACTGACCAGCTCGTCCTCGTCTTCCGTGTCATCAGTTGACACAGTAAGCTTTGTCAAAGTTACTTCGGCGAATCACAAGAGCCACAGTAGCTATCCTTTATTTGTGACGTGGAATGTCGTGGTGCGAGGCCAGCCGAGGTTGCGTGGATGTATTGGCACTTTTGAACCGCAGCCGTTGGAAAGAGGATTGAGGACTTATGCCCGGACTGCGTCTGTGTACTGACTGTTTCTGCGAAATGCTTGTGCGCTAATATTAGAGGTTTAGGGCGTTCGATGATACGCGCTTCAATCCCATCTTGGCAAAAGAGCTGCCGTCCTTGGAGTGCGGGTAGGTACTATCTCATTTATCAGATCCCGGACTTATGAAGGTGCTTACGTGAAAACTAGGGTTTCTCTATTAATGGATTTCGAAGAAGCCAGTGGCCCGTTAGATTGGGAGTGGGGAGTCCACGGTATTAGAATCTCGTTTATCGTCAGTGGACGGCGATACTCAGCAACTTACCTTCCTGATGTGCCACCTGAGCACTTCGAGTCCAAAGAGCAGACGGTGGAAAGCCTTGTCCATAAAGCGGGCTATATCGGAGCATCGTGGCCCACATTGTCCATCAAGCTTGTGCGATACAAGAGCTCCAAGACTTCTCTTTCTTATGCCGAGTATGTGGCGATAATGAAGAGAGTTTGAAGATTGACTTTGCATACTTAGAATGTCTCAGCTTTGCACTGTGAACGATGATTCTTGTTGTTGGTCGGGGTGTTTCCGGAGTTATTGGTTATCGGCTGCTAATTATGGATGCCCCAACTCTGCTTTGAATGTATTACGATATGCATGAATCTATTAGACGTCTTAGCTTCTAGAGTTTGTGTGTAGCCAGAGTCGGGGTTTACGGCTATCGGGGGACTGCAGAGGCACCGCAACCTGCTAGCTACGCAATGTTCTGTATATAGTGGAAGCCAATGGTAACCCATGATTTCCACATACGTCGTAATCCAAATAGTCGGTGTATTATGACGACAGTTCTCCACCGATAATAAGCACTTAGTTGAAAGTTGGATATACATCTGATGCGGAATCTGGATGTGAAGAGAGAGGTGAGATACAACGATCAGCTGCAGAACTTACCGAAGCCATCGACAACGGCCGGTCATAGGCTAAAGGAGATTCCACAGAAAAAGTTACAAATGTTATAAGTCATTAATCCCGGAACTTTGTTCAGCTCAAGCATCAGATTTGTATTACAGATAGAAGTTGTTTAGTGCTCTTTTAAGGTGCAAATTGCATTTTCAAAATTAGATAAGTCACGAGCAAATAAACTGTACTCATCGTGATACGCATTGCCATTTAACTAGCCTACTTCGCAGTATATACCTTCTTAGCACCAACGTTAGGAAAGACTGTACTGCGGGAAAAAAATCAATTAGTTAGTCGAAGACTGGTAAGCGATAGGACCCGAGTACGGGATGTAAACAGATTATTGTCGGTTCTTTTTAAGTTCAAGAACAGTTTGTGTTTTTACGAACCTGCGGCTTGTTCTTAACAAGCAGCATGCTGTGGTGAATGTGCCGCAAATGGCACGCAGAGCAATATTAGTGCCAACTTTTGCTTATTTACTGTGAATTAAGGTATATATGTCAATCGCCTATGCACTTGCGTGCTGATTACATTACAAGACCTCTGGTTGGCTGAAATTCAGGGATTGACCACGCACTAGCCAATGACGGCAGACCCGTTTCAATGCAGGAGATTCGGAGCTGATGTAAAGCGCCACAGCCACCACAACTGCTCCACGCGCTTCGCTTGCTGAACTGCGGTTTATAATTACAACTTCGACACCTTTCTTGCTATTTAGCTTATATCATACTTGCAACGAGTTGAACGAGCATATACACACCACATATCTTACAAATGGCTTCACTACGATACTCGTCGAGTTCACTCTGTGCAAAGGCAGTTCCGCTTGGTCGACTCTTGTTTCGCCGATACCTTCAGACCCTGCCGCAGTCGACCGTAGTTGTCCCGCACTTTGATCCTTCGAACCTCTCCAAGTCGAGCAAGAAGAAGACCACTGTTAGCAATGCTGGTTCCGAATCTAATCAGAGAGATGGTTTACTCTGGCGCAGGCATAGTCTCGCTGGATTAAAAACCGAGGTCCCAGAATCAGACTTACTTGAGTCCATTTTCGATTCCGAGAACCCGCCATCCAAGGCCGAACTTGAGAAGGCTCTCAGTGAGGCAAAAAAGACGGCCCCATTACCTGCGCCTACCGGACAAAAGGTCACCTCATCATCGGCTGCTACCCCTACTATTGAACGGGCTCAGAAGCTGATCAACGTCACTTCAACTCCATCATCGGCGACGAAAGCTCCCCCCGCGGAGAAGACTTACCGCAAATTTAAGCCCCTCAAGGCTGCGATGACTCTTACTCCTGCTGCCGTTGCTCACATCAAGCAGCTTCTTAACATGCCTGAGCCCAAGTTAATACGGGTCGGCGTTCGCAATCGTGGATGCTCTGGTCTTCAATATCACCTGGAGTACGTGGATAAACCAGGAAAGTTTGACGAAGAGGTCGTCCAAGATGGCATCAAGGTTCTTATTGACTCAAAAGCTCTTTTCAGCATCATCGGGAGCGAGATGGATTGGGTTGATGATAGACTCAGCAACAGATTCGTGTTCCACAACCCGAACATTAAGGGCGAGTGCGGGTGCGGAGAATCGTTCATGGTTTAGATTAATTACCTTGCGCAATTTTTCCATGATGTTACGCCAGTTGGTTTAGAATTTGGGTTGACATGATTAGTACGGCTTGGTAATTCGTTGTACGTTGAGATGGATTTTGATTTATGCATTATCATTGGTTTTCTATTGGTTTGTATACGGCTATTAAGCCCTCGGAGTTATCGGTTATATTCTCGTTGTCTTTGTACTTATGTACAGTTCTCCTTTAATCAGTCACTCATATAATGAAAGATTATTAACCGTTAATATTATCCAATGGACCCAATGACTTTGGTAGTCATGCAAAAATCGATACGATTACAACAACGTACCACTTGTAAACTATTAGAAATATCTAAGTGATGCAAATCTTTCATATTTTTATCGCATTGCTATCATACTCAGCTTACTTGCTGTTCGTTGTCAAAAATACAGCCCCAGAACTGTGATTTCGCAGTCATGACCTTTGAAGGCGAATAGAAAAGTTCCTCTGCCAACGCGGTCCTCTTGCGAGCAATTTCTTCGTTTTCTTTCGGGTCTACCTTGTCATTTTTCTGATTAGCAGCCACGATTAGCCTCACATCAGTTTCGAGCTCATTCGTACTCGTGATGCCCTTAACCACGTCAACCCTAGTAACACCGGGATCATTATCAACGATAATCTTCAACAACTCATCAATATTCTCTTTAACTGCCTCACTAATGTTCTTGCCAATGATACCTATCACTCCAGGCACATTGACCGGCTTAGACTTCAAGATCCCGAAAATGGCACGATTCGGCAACACGTAGTTCCAGCTGTCGTCGTAACTCCTAGCCATGCTATCCCGCCATTGCGTTATTGCTTTTAACATTGGCATTATTTCCTCCGTCAGGGCCCATTTCTCGGATAACAATTTCCAACCGCTTGGGCCGGAGCCGTATTCGTGGTCATAAGGCACACGCTCATACTTCTGCTTGCATTCTTTCCGCGAGCTGGCTAGCACGGACTCCAACTTGTCCGCGCCAGACGCGAGTAGCTTATTCCGCAATTTGTCGTAAATATTCAGTAAGAAGTGTGTATCAGAACGAGCATAGTCCAGCATCGCCTGCGGTAACGGTCGAATTCGCCAGTCAGCCAACTGGTACTCCTTCGACGCCTTGAACGAACAGAATATATCTAACAAATATCCAAGACTTTTGCCTTCTAAATTCAACACCTTGGCCGCGTGATATGTGTCGAATAAACCGACCACGTATAGTCCAAAATCGCGCTGCAGCCAAATAATATCGGAATTCGCGCCATGGAAAACTTTAATAATTTTGCGGTTCGTGAACACGTCGTTTAGCGACTCTAACTCACTCCGAAGAACCAGCGTGTCAACCAGGTAATCTTGCGAGCGGGTGCTAATTTGCATAAGACAAACGAATCCGATGTATGATCTGCTATCATGGTGTTCCAAGTCAACCGCTATCTCGGTCTCATTCCTGAGACACTTCAACATTGTGTAAAGTTTTTCAGGTGTGTCAACCCAGTTAACCGCCGTGTTCTCAAACGGCATCGGATCAAGTGGCTTGCATGGCTTCTTCATCGATTTGGGGAATTTGGCATGTTCAATCTCATACTGATACGGATTACAATAGCTAGTAAGTTAGTAACGACTACGACATATCCACAAACATAAACAGTACGTACCTTGGCTGACCGTTATCCTTGGGATACTCCATCTGCAACGACTCCTCAAATGATATCATTGCATTCGGTTTCTTCGTCAGCAGCGGTCTAAATGGCGAAGTCTCGTAATTGTCGGGCTTTGTCTCAAAACTGAGTTGTGGACGGGCAACGTTAGCATTCGCGATAGTGGGGTCTAGTTTGCCTCGTTTCCGTTTTAGAGACTGTAACGGCGGCTGCAAAATGCGCGTTAGGCTTCATCCAGTTCCACGTACGTAACAGGAAGCAATGCGCATAAAATTAAGACGTACCATGTTAGGTGCGAGTACAGCGGCCTGACTTTTCTGATTCGTGAACATATCCAAATATGTATCCTATCATTATCATGAGCACATTTCGCCAAATTACCTTGAAAATTTCATACCGTCTTCTCGAACAGCGTATCATTCACCTCTCCAATCTTATTCCACTTCTCGACCAACTCATCCACACTCTTAATCTCGCCTTTGCCGCCCACAGCTTTGAGTAAAACATTCGTTAATCTTAGCAACCGGCTCAAACACTTTTCGATCGCATTGCTAACGTCTGGCGCGGCAGTCCTGTAATACGTGAGATCTTGAGAGGATAATTTCGAAGCCGCCTGTGTCGTCTTAAGAACTGCGGAAAGGACACGAGCATTGTAAGCCTCGAGTTCTGGATCGCTTGTTGAGCTGTAGGTTGGTGATGTTGACGACATGTTAGGTATCCTGTTTGCACCTGTGACGACTTGCCTGTACAATTCTGCGCAGTATATTGTAATATATTGTATCTGCTAGACTAATATCTCCCCGTAGTTCTGCTCGTCCGTAAATGCGTCCACTGTAACTGTGAAAGGGTACGCTAATGAGCTGTTATTCAAATGCACTGGGTCTTGAAATTTTTGGCTGACCTATTTTGCTCCCAACGACCAGCTCGCCAACTTCACTCTACAATTTACCGAACTTACCGACAACCGCTAACCACGCCACCAACTACAACGCTAAATTATCTCACCATCAATCAATTATTCTGTAGCTACTTTTACCAGAGAGGAGATAGTTGATGGGAAATCTGATGTCCGCAAGTTTCGCACCTGAGTGTAACAAGGCGAAGGCTAAGTACGACGAGTGCTTTAACGAGTGGTATAGCGAGAGTAAGTTCTCAATCCCAGATGGAATACGATAAAATTGACTTTAAAGTATGTCTTTCCCAGGTTATATGCTGACAGACACATTTTAGAATTTTTGAAGGGAAAGGGGGTAGGTTTATTAGAACTAGCGCGCGAAGTATCTCGTTGTTCCAACATTGCTGTTTAGGTGTATAATGAGTGCGAGGATTTATGGGAAGAATATAAAGAATGCTTGGGTGTATGCTACTCTAAAATAGCGCATAGATCTGGATAATGGAGTCACTGACGCATTGTCATAGAAAGCCTTAACGACCAGAGGGATCCACAACATGCTGGACAAGTCACGCGAAGATGCGCCATTCGAAGTTGGCGGCCGAACAAAGGAAGAATTAGAAGAAATACAAGCCCAGGAAGTCAGCGGATCAAGCGATGCGGTAAAGAAGTAGACAAGCCGCTTGAATGATGCGCAATTTGTGGGACTCGCTGGGTTCTCCCGTTCGGTTCCAAGCGTTCGACATATCTGTATCTGGTCCCATTGGGCAGATCTCGTCATCACCTGTACATAGAAGTCATCTCATTGTATATATATAATATTGCTTATACACACATATTGACTTTGGTAACTGGTGTAGGACCTAGAACCAACTACATCGAATGCATTCATTGTGCAAATGAAAGACGGGTGTAAAAACTAGGTTTTCTTTTTCCCAAGTAAGATTACAATCCGTATCAGAAAGCGTGTCCGGAACAGACAATGCCACTAGAATACATGCAAATGCGGTCCCTTTCAATGTTGGCAGGCTCAAAGGAACCTGACTTGTTATAGATGGTGGGATAGATCGAAGAAATATATTACCGACTCGTGAGAAGTATGACAATGAATACATTAGCATTGTTTACGATACAAGTGAAATATTATTAGATGCCAAGTGATACAGACGAAATGTTTAAGGAAGCACCGCGATCGTGAAAGATATTAGCAACTTCGAGGAAGGAGTGGATGAGCTAGTCAAGGAATTTGATTTCAGTGTCATAAGTCGCGGAAAGCTCCGAATATTTGAGACGCACGCTTCTGCAACGGTCGTTTCAGAACAAATGCGACTTAGACGACTCTGAGGCTGGAGACTTAGATGCCAAGATCACTGAAGTCGAAGGATAGAGTACACAGAGTGCAGTACAGGTTTGCAAGATGACGGGGTCCGGGTGAGGCAAACGACACCATGAGGCTGTCGCAAAGGAATGAAACGCTAACGAAATCCGGCTGTTAGTGCAAGTTTTCTTCAAATGATTGATATGACAGCAGGAAGAGTAACATCAAAGAGTTGTTCGACGACTAGACAGTAGACAGCTGAAAGGGATTAGGCCATGACACAGGTGCAGCAGTGTAAGTTGAACAGTAAGGAACGCGCGTAACATTGGAGTCAATTGGAATGAATGAGATGGAGGATGAAAAACGATGACCAAAGCTTGGATACTGTAGTTATCCGACGGAGAACCATGGCACGCCCCCCGAACGATTTCTAGGTTAACAAATGGGCTTGTAGAAGCAGTTCGCAATTTGCAGACGGAAATTCAAGCCAAGCCCGAGAAAGAAGAAAAGGAAATCGAATGGAGATGGAGTCACTACGGGAGAAGAGCCGCTAGTGCGTAGGTGATACGACTGAACAAGAGAGTCAGGATACCATCGACTTTTGAACCTGAAGTGGCTAAGAGCCATTAACCGTATGAAGTCGGTGTTCTGGGAACCGTGTAGTTAACGGTATGCTTTGCTCCTAAACCAAACTTTTTAAATGACGGCGTAAACATACATCATAGCATTACTAACTAAATACGGAGAAGTACACGCAATCGAATAATCAAGTAATGCATACATAAACAGATAACAAAATACATATAATTGTACATCTGGCATACTTCTATCATTATCTCATCAGAATAGAATCTTATAATACACAAGTTAGCGTACTCAATCGATCTTAAATGTCAACGCCGACAATTCTCGCCATTTCTTGTACGGCCACCATACTTGTAAATCCCAACGACGCATAGTTAATCAATCTCAAACTACTACGTAGTCGCTCCAATGAATCCTCCAGACTTACTCCTTGCACAGGCAACCCTCGAATATCCTTGGGCCACCACAAGTCAACGTTCTCATACTTAGCGGTCTTCACTACATTGATATAGTCGAGGTATACTTGGCCACCCACCTTCCAGTTCGAGATACCTGTTACGTCTTTGAAGCGAGAAAGGAGAGCCAATAAGTCGTCCAAGGACTCGGAAATCACAGCTTTGGGACCCACAGTGTGAATGATCACTGAATGCGCCTCGTTCCATTCAGACGCGTCAAGAAGATACTGCGCTTCTTTCACTGATTCATGAATATACCGAGCATGTAGAGCCTATAAATAGGTTAATAATAAAACAAATATACTGAGCTTATTTTTATTCAATCGCCCAAGCTTACCTTAGCAGTCAAAATCATAACCTTGGGAACACGCAAAACATTCAGCAGATATTCCTCATCCTCAGTAACTTTCTGAATATCTGGCACATGTCGGCTTAGAAATTCCTGAACAGATTGACGAGCAATGACAGCATCTTCGATATGAAGTAGTACAAACAAGGCGTCTTTCCATCGTCCAGCGCTCTCCAATTGCCACGCAAAATCGGCACTCAGTTTGTCACCGGCGGCTAGTACCTCACCATCAACCTCCCGAATCCGCTTCACCCGAACGAAAATATTGAACAATTGCCACGAAACAGCGAAATTGAGAGGCAGCGGCGAAATATTGGTCGGCAAAACTGCAAGTGAAAGAGGATATGAAGGATCGGCGTAAAGCTTTAGCAATTCATATAAAATGTCGCGTTTACTATTATCCGCAGCAGATTCAGCCTCCAAATAACCCGGAATAGGAGACTGCACATCTGTGAGATTCTCAAACGCCATCTGGTACTTCTTCACAGCCTTTTCTATACTATCTTCCTCGTAGACTTCATACCAAAGCCTGAGACCGAAAGCACGTCTCCAATCCAAACCTTTGGAAACACAGATCTCGGGCACTTTGCCTTCTGAAAATCCTCCCACCGAGCTTTTTGCCAATGAGGTATTCCCGGACAAAAGCTCGTAGACCTTTCGGATAGACGTTGGAATCTCTGAAAGAACGTTCTTGGTGACCCAATCGTTGATTTGATTTTTAATATCTCGTCGGAAATCAGCATCGCCCCCAATCAATGGGAGTAACGTCGCAAGATGCAAGTTCTTATCCTTTACAGCTTCGATGCATGCCTCCTCAATCTGGTGACCAGATAACAAAGTGAAAACGGTCTCTTCACGAGGCAGCCTGCTGAGATCGTTTGCAACATCCTTCTCGACCAAGTTCTCAAACAATGCCGACAATCTTGCCTTTCTTAAAAGTTCGAGAGCAATTTCCTTGTCAGCCTCGGGATTCAAAGATTCCATATCCAACGGCGAGTCATCAAACAAAATATTGGCTAATTTCCAAACATCAATCACGCGCTGATCCGCGTTTGTGGAACACAAATAGAAATCCAGAACGTTGCCGAAGGACAAGCTAGGATTTGGTTTGAATAGCGGCAACTCTCCATCTCGCAATACGGCAGTAGAATTGCTTAAATATACGCTAAGAAAGTCAAAGCTTGAATTGGAATTCGAATCAAGAATAACGTTATCCAATCTTTTTGTGAAAAGCTTGTTGCCAGAAACAGTGAAAATCCTTCCGTCCGCTGAAAATTTGGGAGAAGTTCCTGAGCGAGGAGCTAGAATATCCCGATCAGACTTCTGACCTGAACCGCCGTCGAACTAGTTATCCGTCAGTTTCAGAAACACTGCTCAATAGCAACGTAAAAGTACTTACACAGCTATCACGGCCAAATAACTCAGCATCAAGATCCGCAAATGTAAACTTGTACTCCTCGAGACGAGAAGACTGCTTCGTGCATGCCATCAGCTCTTCCTTCTCAGCATCAACAACAGCCCACATACTTCTTCCTACTCGTGCAAACTTCAATTGTTCAAGCCAACTTCGCCCAATCGGTACGTCAATCGAGCTCTCCATAGCCTCCTCTCCCTCGTATTGCTCCATGGCTCTCGAATCTTCAATAATATCAACTTCGTCATCCATCACCGAGTGTTCAAGGTGGGCACCTTCATCATCGTAGAACTCCTTATCTTCATCCGAAATGATCTCGTCGTCTTCACTATACACTTGACTGGCAGAGATATCTCCAGTCATTGGGGATTTCATTTCGAATGAAGGAATGACTTCTCCACTCTGCAAAGTACCCCTTGCCGGTAAAAAAGACTTGCCGCGCAGAGGAGTGTCGTCTGGCCTAAAGTCATAAGACGATTCGACGTTCCAATCACCAGGTAGTCTTGCACGGCCAGAATCATACTCAGTCGACGACATCGAAAGATCTTGCATGTGTTGAGGAGTCAGCTTGACGGCAGAAACTTCGTCGGTCTTCATTGGAGAGTAATTAAGGCCCGGTGACTGAGATTGTGCAAAACGAAGACCTGCAAACGGCTGTGAAGCAACAACCGCTAGGGGAGGCATCTTAACCGGCTCTGCAGGAGCATCGTACTCATCCTCGTCATCGACCAAACCCCAGATACTAAAATGCTCGATGCTGAAAACCCAAGTTCCGGAATCGGCGATGTATGTAATGAACTGTGTATCCTTCATTTTCCTGAGACGTTCAATATGAACGGGGACCAGCGGATGATCGACTTCCGTGATAGACTGTTTCGTATCTTTTGCAACAGGGTAGCATTTCTCAAGAGTAATGGTAGCAGGGACATTTAAGCCCTTTCCTTGTTCCGGCTTGATTGAATCATCGGGATAGACGGTGCACGTTTTAGGCCCAAACAAAACTAACTGTCCGGGGATCTGCTCAGGATGCGCAAATGCTGATAAATCCACCGGTCGGTTGAATGAAACTTCGCCATAACCCTTTCTTCCAACCTTGTAATTGGCCACACCTTCGAGCTCTTTCAAGCTCATCTTTCGCAAAACTGAGGCACTAGGCGAACTCCAGTATCCATCGTCCTCAACAACAGAGCTAGGTCCAGATGCAGTTCTCAGATTGTGACCTGTCGCAGGCGGGCTAGGCATTTGTTTCTCGGTACTTAAGCTCGTTGGTTTTAAAGTGGATGGAGGTTCACCAGGAGAGATCGCAGAATTTGAGATAGAACTTTTCAGGGTCGTCGAAGTGGCGGTCGTCGGGAAAGATGTAGTTGACTTTTCCTTGGTCTCCTTCGTATCGGAAAATGCCACACGCTTCTCTTGATAATTTGGAGTCGGCTCATGATACTTCGTCATGTCGGCACCACCAGACAGAATATCAGCTTCTGTAACCTTGCGATCAATAACGAGCTTGCGAATATCGTTTCGAGGACTGAAAGCTTCTGAAGACAAGATAGCTTTGTCGGCAAGACCATCGAACAACAGACTGCGAGTAGAGCTCAAAGTTGGTGCCGGAGCAGTAGAACCGCCAGCCACAGACCTAGTTGCTGCTGGCTTTGGTCGAGGACTAGAAGGCGGGCGTGGAGACAATTTGTACGTAGGCAACATCGCGGGTTTCTTCTTCTGAGCTGATGACGACGAGATGGGAGTTGCGATAGGCCCGGGCGATGACGACACTATCTGATTGGAGTAATTGAACAGAGGGTTTGAACCAAATGGATTCTGATCGATCGACGCCTGGAGAGGAGCTTGTAGAGCACCTACTCCACCCATTTGTGAGTTCCCGAAGAGTGGACCGGTCTGCGGTTGGGTATTGCCTCCAAACAATGACGTACCAGTTTGAGTGCCAAATCCGCCAGTTGTCGCGGTGTTTCCGCCAAACAAAGACGTGCTCGTATTCTGCACCTGGTTGTTGCCGAATAGGCTAGTTTGAGGCTTTGCACCGAATAATCCTCCGCCTGGTGCACTGGATTGCTGACTCGTGCCAACGTTTCCAAACAATCCAGTACCACTACCTATGGCATTATTCGTGGTACTGAATAGGGACGTGCCTGTCTGAGGCGCAGAGGGGGCAAATAAACCACCACCTGTGGCTGGCTGCTGAGTCTGAGTCTGACCGAAACCACCGCTAAATAGTGGCTTGTTCTGTTGGTTCTGCTGCTGACCAAACAGCGAAGGAGCAATACCCGACGTGGTGTTAGATGCTGTTCCAAAACCAGTGCCAAATGTTGGCTTATTCTGCGCACTGGCGGTCCCACCAAAAGCACCATATGCAGGCGGCTGACTAGTCGTTGTATTACTGTTCATCCCGAATCCGCCAAATGTCGACGACCCTGTAGTAGCAGGCTGACCAAAAGTTGACGTGGAAGTATTATTTGCAGTATTACCGAAAAGTCCAGTTCCAGTATTCGTCGCGTTGCTTCCAAATGCCGGAGTATTCGTGCCGAATGCTGGAGCACTGGTAGTTGCCGTGCTGCTGCTTCCGAAGCCACCAAAACCAGTTCCAAAAGCGGGCTTATTTTGGGTGGCGCTACCTTGCCCAAATGTGCTAGTACCTCCAAATGCATTGGTATTGGTCTGACCAAAAGTAGGAGTACTGTTCGAGCCAAATCCTGCGGTGCTGGAAGTATTACCGAAGAGACCGGTGCCAGTATTGTTGGAAGTGCTCGTGGACCCGAACAGGCCCCCAGAAGCCGGCTTCTGACCAAATAATCCTCCTGCAGTATTGCTACTGTTTGAGCCAAATGCACTGGTCGATGATCCGAACGTACTGGGCTGGCCTGTAGTGCTACCAAACAATCCCGTGCCACCCGTCGACGTGCTAGCTTGACCGAATGTATTGGTCTGACCAAACGTACCAGTCCCGAATCCTGTGGGCTTACCAAACGCACCAGCGCCACTAGCATTTCCGTATCGTCGACCTTGGGCATAGTCCTGCTCTCTTAGCTCTTCAAATGAGAATTTCTGATAGGCAGGCATACATGAGATACTTTGGAACGCATTGGTAATATTACTTGATGCTTCCTT
Source organism: Lipomyces chichibuensis (assembly GCF_038497645.1). Taxonomy (NCBI): domain Eukaryota; kingdom Fungi; phylum Ascomycota; class Lipomycetes; order Lipomycetales; family Lipomycetaceae; genus Lipomyces; species Lipomyces chichibuensis. Next base: position 111,879 of record NW_027117477.1, read on the forward strand.
CTCTTGGACAGGCTCAAACGGGACTGTAGTTCCCTGATTTGTTGTACCAATGGATGCTGCAAAGCCACCGCCAAATCCAGTAGTCGTCGTGCCGGTCGCACCGGTATTGGTATTCGACCCAAACCCACCAAATGCGGAAGCAGGCTTTGCAGCAGAGCCGAACAACCCTGTACCCGTGGATGCTGTATTTGTTTGACCAAAGGGACTAGTATTTGCTGCTGTGTTATTGGTTGAGCCAAACGCGCCACCAGAACCGAAAGGTGAGGTCGTGTTTTGCGTTGTATTGGAGCTGCCGAAGAGACCACCACTGCCGCCGAATCCAGTCGAAGAAGAGCCGAAAGTAGGACGACTGGTATTTCCAAATCCACCTAACTTCGATTAGCAAGCCCACTCCAATTCTGAACAACGGATCAGCAGAAGACTCACCAAATCCAGATGACTGGTTCGCGTTTTGACCGAACACGCCAGTACCAGTGGTGTTTGTACTGCCAAATCCGCTGGATTGACCAAAAGCTGCAAAAATCAATTAGATACATAAATTTCAGTGATAGCTCTCAATATCACATACGAGAAGTAGAGGATGTAGCCGTATTCGAACCAAACGCGGGGGTCGTAGAAGTTGCTGCGGAGCCAAACAGTGAGGACGTATTGTTGTTCGCGTTATTTGCACCGAAGCCACCAAACGTGGAGCCAGTACCGCTTGATTGGCCAAACATCATCAATTGCGATATCTTCACCTGAAGCCTTCAAGCGATAGTTTTCAAATCCGTAGCGCTGAGATTGCCACAGTAATCGCCAGGAAAGGACACAAAAATCCACCAGAGCATAGTCAAATGCCATCCCTAACCCCGACATACCCTTATTGTGTTCTCGCGTTTATGCAAACAAGTAAATGACTAGACAATGCTCTGCTTGGGGTTGCAACTGTGCCAGACATCATCTTGAGAAAGGCATGCAAACTGCCTGCGGCTTGGGACGCGGGAAGGAACGCGACGCGTCGCAATTTTAAATGACCGAATATATCAGGACATCATTCACAACGCGAAAGCACCCTCTGTTCTGGCGTACTAATTGCCAACACCTCATCACTCACCTCACAGCGGTTCAAGCTTAAGCTAGCAAGTCCTTCCTGCTCCTTTGATAACCTGTGGAGACTCGATGAAGAGCTCCCGTCCCAGGCAAGACTCGCGTCTGTCGAACACGCGGTATGCAACCAGCTCGAACCGCAATGACAGAGGTGGATTCCGTTTCGGGAACAATCATGGGGGACATGGTGCCTCAAATATGACATATTTGTCTTCGACGCAGCTACCAGTAGATGCTACTTCGTCTAAGGAGACTTACGAGTCTCGAAAGCAGGAAGCCGACCTTGATAGTGCGATGGGATTCGACCTGTATGAGGCAGGACCTTCTAAAGTCGGCTGGCTTATTAATATGCATAGTGTATGTGACAACGATTAAACATTTGTTGTAAACAATTCAATGTTGCTGATAACAGTTAGACTGTCATGCAAGAAGGTGACGGAAGTGACGGGATTGCGGCAGTTAACTACTATTTCCTCGGCGAAGACGGTGAGAATTTTAAAGCGACTTTAAAATATGACCCATATTTTTTGATTGGATGCAAGGTACTATTTAATTGGGCACTGGAGCTCAGAAATATGCTAACACTGGTCGGCAAACAGGTTGGACTAGAGGCTGAGGTTGAAGAGTATATTCGACGGAAGTACGAGGGCTTGGTGAAGACGACGTCCCGAATTGTAAAAGATGACCTGGATATGGTACGTGTTCCCTGTTGTAATTTACATGATGGCTATATACTAACTTACAAGCGACAGCCTAATCATATTGTTGGATATAAGAGATCTTTCATCCAGATTTCTTTTGCCAATGTCAGCAACCTATTGGCAGTTCGCCGAGAGATCATGCCACTTGCAGAGAAGAATAAGAAGATGCTTGACGCGCTTGATGTTTATGCAGAAGTTGCCACGTACGTCTTAAGTTTACATTGTCTGTGATTTATCATTTCTGACCTGTGTAACAGTGTTGGTATGGATCTGAATAACGACTTCACCGACATTTCCACCCAAAACAATAAAAGCTCCCGTGAAGTTGACGTGACAGAGCATATTACCGACGTCCGGGAATATGACGTCCCATACCATGTACGAGTGTCAATTGATAAGGGTATGATTTCATTATTGACTTGGAAAGTAGCCGTTCTGACGTGTCCATTAGACATTCGGATAGGTAAATGGTATACAGTTGAGGCCCTGCACGGGGCTGTAGCACTTACAGAGATGCCCGAGCGCCTTGCGCGTCCTGATCCCGTTGTATTGGCCTTCGATATTGAAACAACGAAGTTGCCGCTGAAGTTTCCTGACGTGCAGATTGATCAAATCATGATGATCTCCTATATGATTGACGGGAGTGTAGGTACTGCGTGCTAGATGTCATATATGATACCTATTAACTTTTCTAGGGTTTCTTGATCACCAACCGTGAGATTGTCTCGCAAGATATCGATGACTTCGAATACACTCCAAAACCCGAATACGAAGGAGTATTTACGATCTTCAACGAGCCAAACGAGAAGGCTCTTATAGAGCGCTTTTTTGAGCATGTTAAGGAAACAAAGCCTACTGTCATTGTAACATACAACGGTGACTTCTTCGATTGGCCGTTTGTAGAAGGAAGAGCAAGTTACTATGGAATCAACATGTACAACGAGATCGGATTCCAAAAAGATAGTGAGGATGAGTATAAATCTTCATTTTGCTGCCACATGGACTGCTTCCGATGGGTGAAGCGCGACAGTTATTTGCCTCAAGGTAGCCAAGGTTTGAAAGCAGTTACGACCGTCAAGATGGGTTATGATCCTATTGAGCTTGATCCTGAGCTAATGACGAAGTGAGCATCTGATTGAATTCCTGGATCAATTAATGTTGATAAAATATATGTAGGTATGCTGCGGAGAGACCGCAGACACTGTCCGAGTACTCAGTTTCAGATGCTGTAGCTACGTATTATCTCTATATGAAATACGTCCATCCGTTTATTTTTTCCCTGTGCAATATTATTCCGCTGAACCCTGACGAGGTGCTTCGGAAAGGCACTGGCACTTTGTGTGAAATGCTCCTGATGGTATATTCTAAATATACTACACCTTTTGACAGTTCGTCTACTCTAACTTAATCAAAGGTGCAAGCTTATAAAGGTCAGATTGTTCTGCCGAACAAGCACAAAGATGCGGAAGAACGATTTTACGATGGACATTTAATCGAAAGTGAAACATACGTTGGAGGCCATGTCGAAAGTTTGGAAGCCGGAGTCTTCCGAAGTGACATTGCCGTTGAATTTAATGTTGATCCTGCCGCCGTAGATGGAGTGGGTACCTGTCGTTGACTCATTGTTGAGAGCGAGATGTGCTAATAGCAGCTAATAGTTACTGAAAGACTTGGACGCTGCATTGAGATTTTGCATTGAAGTGGAATCGCAAAAGGTTTTCGATGATGTGACAAACTATGAAGAGGTACGTGTGTTCTATCTGTACGATCTGTAGGGACCCGCTAAGCAATGCAGATCAAACAAGACATCGTGGACAAATTAACGGAATTGAAAGCAAACCCAAAACGGAAGGAATGCCCGTTGATATACCATCTCGATGTCTCATCTATGTATCCAAACATCATGATCACAAACAGATTGCAACCCGACTCTATGATCGAGGAAGCAGATTGTGCGACGTGCGATTTCAATCGTCCAGGAAAGACATGCGATCGTCGACTTCCTTGGATGTGGCGAGGCGAATTTTTTCCAGCTAAGAAAGATGAGTACAATATGATCAAGCGCGCTCTCGCGGTGGAAAACTTTCCAGGAAAGTATTCGAATCAGCCACCAAGAATGTTTAGCGACTTGCCAATGTCGGAACAGAATTCGTTGATCAAGAAGCGATTATCCGATTTTTCGCGGAAAATCTATCACAAAATCAAGGAGACGAAGACTGCTGAGAAGGAGGCAATTATTTGCCAACGGGAGAATCCTTTCTACGCGGATACCGTACGCGATTTCAGAGACCGCCGTTACGAATACAAGAATAAACACAAGCTTTGGAAACAAAATTTGGATCAAGTCGCCAAGAACGACACAGCCGCTCGCGACGAAGCCAAGAAGATGATTGTCCTCTTTGATTCACTACAGCTTGCGCACAAGTGTATATTGAACTCTTTCTACGGATATGTAATGCGGAAAGGTTCTCGATGGTACTCGATGGAAATGGCTGGCGTTACGTGTCTCACAGGAGCAACAATCATTCAGATGGCACGTGCCTTAGTAGAAAAGATTGGCAGACCTTTGGAACTTGATACGGACGGTATCTGGTGTACATTACCGAAATCGTTTCCCGAGAACTTTACATTCAACCTGAAGAACGGGAAGAAATTGTTCATTTCTTATCCTTGTGCGATGTTGAACCATCTCGTCCACGCAAGGTTTACGAATCACCAGTACCAAACATTAGTCGACCCAGTGAACTTCAAATACGAGACCAGGAGTGAGAACAGTATCTTTTTCGAAGTCGACGGTCCTTATAGAGCTATGATTCTGCCCACATCGAAAGAAGAAGACAAGAATCTGAAAAAGCGCTATGCCGTATTTAATAATGACGGTTCATTGGCAGAGCTAAAAGGTTTCGAAGTCAAGCGTCGTGGCGAGCTGAAGCTGATCAAGATTTTTCAATCGCAAATTTTTAAAGTCTTCTTGGAAGGATCTACTCTCGAGGAATGTTATGCTCAAGTAGCGAAAGTGTCAAATCGTTGGCTGGATGTAATCGACTCCAAGGGTGCAACATTAACAGACGATGAGCTGATTGATCTCATTTGCGAAAATCGAAGCATGTCACGTACTCTTCAGGATTACGGCGGGCAAAAGTCTACATCGATTTCCACAGCCAAACGATTAGCAGAGTTTCTGGGTGATCAGATGGTGAAAGACAAAGGTCTGGCTTGTAAGTACATCATATCCGAGAAGCCACGATCTGCTCCTGTCACCGAACGCGCCATTCCCGTGGCAATATTTTCAGCGGAGGAGTCGGTCAAGAGCCGTTTCCTGCGACGCTGGCTGAGAGATAGCTCTATCAGTGATTTCGATCCTCGTGATATCATTGATTGGGACTACTATCGCGAGCGACTTTCCTCTGTCATCCAGAAAATCATCACGATTCCTGCGGCGCTTCAAAAAGTACAGAATCCGGTTCCACGAGTAAGGCACCCTGACTGGCTTTATAAGCGTCTCTTGCGACTCGAGAGCAGGCAACAATCTTCGTTAGACTCGTTCAAAACGAAAACGACGCCAATGTCCGATGTCACGAACATTACCCGTATTGTGGATCTTGAAGATATCACGACGAATGGCGCACCTGCTGCGCTATCGAAAGTACGAAATCCGATAGCGAAAGTTATCTCGAAGCGGAAGAACTCACAACATGCAAGCACTGGAGAAGAAATTGAGAATGGGTTTGCGTCTCTACCGGGAGTGAAATTGTCCATCGACGAAGATTACCCAGAATGGCTAGGCTATATGAAACAAAAATGGAAAATCCAGAGACAGGCACGGCAACGCCGTCGACATCTGTTTGGCAGCATTCCGTCTGGTCATAGAAGCAATGTTGGCGAAGTTTCTGGTTTTTTTCGCAACCAGGCCGAAGTCACGTACAGCAAGCAATGGCAAATTCTCCAAGTCCGCGAATCCGAAATACCTGGCGAGCTGAAATGCTGGGTTATGATTGCTGGCAAAATCCAGAATGTCAAGATCAAAGTTCCCCGTAAATTATACGTGGACGTCAATAGCTCTGATATTTCCAGTACTGGCCTCATGGACGCTACAGTGCAAAAAGTTAGTCACACGCTCCCTAACGGCAACAACTCGAACCAGCTATTCCGGATTACTATGCCAGAAAAGTTCTATATTCAACAGCGGCAAATTGCCACTGGTTTCTTTGCACATCCCAGTATCGAGGCAGTGTATGAGAGCAACATCGATGCAGTCAACCGTGTAATCCTAGATCTCGGTAACTCGTGTCAAGTTGACATGACAGTACGCGGAGTGCTCGGCAAAGGTCTCGAGTCTGGGTTCCAAATGTCATCATTGATAAAATCTCCAGTTGGATTGAACTACTTGTCTGTTGAATCGCTAAAGGTAATATTTCTGTACCACGTCGTCTTTGGCGACAGACAAATTTACGCGCTCTTCTCATCCTTTGATGATCAAGCCGACGTCCACGTCTACGAACCATCGTCTCGCCAACATCAGGGTTTCCCAAACATGGAGACAGTGTACCAAGAGCAATACCAGCAGATGCGAGAGCGCGACGCAATCTCAAATGAGACCTTCACAGCACAAGAGAAACTTGATTTCTCTATTGATCAATCCTCGAGCATGAAGAAGATTAGGAAAGCCATAGGGACGCGCTTGAACATGCTGTATTCCGATTCCAACAATCAAGCCATTCTCGCGCTTATAAGCCCCCGACCGAAACACATTGAAAATGACTTTACGGTGGCTCGCGATATGCCTGTGCTAAACTTCAATGGGTCCGCGGCGGATAGCTCATTGCCGTCCTTGGGATGGCAGCTCCCGTTTGCGCGAAGAGCCGTACTACATTATCTCGGCCTCGGACAACAAATTGCGCAGCTACTCAATATGGCACGATACTCCGATATTCCAATGGGTAACCTGAAAAGCGACGACATACGCTTCGTTATTGATGTCCAATATGCCAGGAAACTCCAAGAAGCAAACGTCATATTATGGTGGTCACCCACCCCCTATGCCGACCACGGCGGCAAAGAGAAGGACCGGTCGTTATTGACAACCGAGAACATGGAAATGCCGTTATTCAACAATTCGAGTTCGTACGAGTCTGTGTGCGTGGAACTGTCGGTCAAAAACCTGGCAATTAACACTGTCATCACTTCGGCACTCATCAACGAGATGGAAGGTTCCGACAGCGCTAATTTGAGTGTCACCGGTACTGGAGCACTGACCGAAAACGCTAGTCTGTCATTCATGGAAAACGCGTCCTCCGCACCTGCCATTGCCGTGTTACGGGACCTCGTGAAACAATGGTGGGAGGAAGCGGTCAAAGCAAACCAAAACGCGGATATCATGGTCAACAATTTCGTGCACTGGGTCTCTAGCGCAGAATCGTTCCTATATGATCCCGTACTGCAATACCATGTTCGGAATCTGTCTCGCAAAGCATTCCTGCAGCTTCTAGCCGAATTCCGCCGAGTCGGATCGCGTATCGTGTTTGCAGAGCAAAACCGAGTTGTTATTCAAACCGGCAAGATCAATGTCGGCACCGCGTACGCATACGTACAATATATCGTCAAATCGATCCGCGCGAAGCCTCTGTTCAATTTCCTGGATATCGAGATAATGCAATATTGGGACTACCTCATCTGGATGGACGAGGCGAACTATGGGGGCTTCGCGTGCAAGACGGTGACGGATGATAATGCGCACCAGTATGCATTGCGGATGTGTTGGCAAATCAAGAGCTTTCTTCCCAGTATGCTGCAGAACGAGTTTTCGCTGTGGGTAGAGGAATTCATAGAGCATATGCACAGTGCGAAGGCAGTGCAGATGCAGTCTACACCGTCTGCGACGCCACGGCCGACTCAATTGCGACAACAAAAAGATGAGGACGATTATTTCGGTAAAGGTGTAATTACAGCGATGAAGAAAGCGTTGCACAGGCGGATTCAACAACTCGTGCGACGACAGGCCGAGACGTCCATGGACGAGCTTGCTGCTGCGGAATTCGAATTCCCTGAACTTCCGGGATCGCATCTGCGACTCTCGAATGCATCGTTGGAGTTAGTCAAGTGGCTTTGCGCCGTCTTTGGTCTTGCGCAAGATCTGAGTTTAGAGGTCCGAATGATGCGTCGCGACCTCCTCAGTCTTTTCGAAGTCCTGGAATTCAGCGACGCGGGAATATTTAGGAATCCCAGCACATCGCTCAAGATTTCGCAAATTTGCAGGTCCTGCAGCTTTGAGGCTGATCTGGATTTCTGCCGCGACGAGAGCTTGATGCCGACCGAAGCCGAAAAATACCGCTTGTGGAACTGCAAACACTGCGGACAGGAGTACGATCGACTGGCAATTGAGGAGAGAATGATTAGCAACGTGCAGACTTTGATTACGAAGTACCAGACGCAAGACCTGCGATGTTCAAAGTGCAAGCAGGTGAGAGCGGATAATTTGTCAGAGCATTGTTCGTGTTCAGGTGCTTGGGAATTAACAATGTCGGCCGATGATATAAGGAAGAAGTTTGATGTGTACAGACGCGTTGGACAGTTTTATGGATTGCGCATGTTAGATAATTTGATGGCTCACATTTGGGAACACTAGATTGTATTTACGTTTTACGGTGCATGGTATTGTGATATATTTGCGTTTGATTTGTGTGTGTACTATAAATGAATGATTATTGCATTTGCATGGTCGTAGCGAAGCCGTCCGGAATCACGCAGTGGCGACTCGAGGCGACGTCGCATATTTGTGGTCGAAACGCCATCAATAGGATTGGTTTTATAATCAAGGAACTATGCCAACAAAGAAGCTATCCATCGCTTTCAACTATTCATTTCTATATGCAGCCAACACATTATAGTAGTTGAATATGCACCCCATTTAAGTCAGACAATTCTAGAAAAGAGTAACAAAACTCCATTCTTTCTCGCAACACCCAACATTAGGATGTGCACTACCAGTAATCCGCCCCTTAATCATACGCATATTTTTATTAGTCAGAGTTTCATTCGTCAATGTGCAGATCGAATTACACATTATCTCACCGGCTAACAGTGAACTACGCCTCTCCCAAGCCAAGCAGGACAATAAGGTACCTAGAACGTTGTCAGCCTAATTATTTGACCGCTGCTGATCAAATGGGAACTCACACGTTGAGACCGGAAATAAAAAGCCAGATCAAGACGCCGCAAATAGTAACTAGCCAGTTATTGGAAAGATCTGCGTACTCGATGTCACGGCGCGCTTCGAATTCGAAGTTAGGCTCATCGTCCATGTCGGCCGCAGTTTCGGGAGTGGCAAGAACTGGTACACGCATGTACTTCTTGCGACAGGTGAAATAAATTAACGGCGCTGAGACGAACGGAAGAAGGATTGAGAGGATGACTTGGGATAAATTTAGGACTTCGGCAAGACCTTCGCGGCCAACAGCTCCTGCAACAACAATGCAAGGAACAATCGCGACAGCTCGGGTAATCAGACGGCGCAACCAAGGGCGCATCGTCCAGTGGAGAAACCCTTCCGAAACCATCTGGCCGGCTAGTGTGCAAACGATGCCAGCGGATTGGCCGGAACACAAGAGGGCCAAAGCAAAGACGGTGCCAGCTGCTTGGGAGAGGTGGCTAGAAAGCATGTCATGGATAGAGAAAAGATCGGCATCAGACGCTCCTGGTGTGTCGGAAAGAGTCGCTCCGGATACTATGAGGATAGATGAATTGACAAAAAGAGCGAATGAAACAAGGGATAGAGCAAGCTCCACGATCGAGTATCGCAGAGCATGGCGAATGGCATCTAAGGACGGACGATACTTGATGTCTTCAAGCGAATCGTTTGGACTGGATGTGAAATTGCCTTCTTTTTCATCGTATTCTCGCAACCGAGGCTGCACGAGTCCGGAGCCGAGATAGAGACTGTGAGGCATGACCGTGGCACCGAGAATACCACAAGAGTAGTACAAACCCTGGCTAGAAACGACTGTTTTCGATGGCAAAAAACCTCTGAACACTTCACCGGCAGAACTTCCTTTGATATTGGCAAGCTCGACACAAAAACAAATAACGACGGCAAGAACAAGGCATGCGACGGCATACTCAAACCAGCGGACGCCTTTAAGAGACCCATTGGGCCTGTAGGCTACTAGCACAATGAGGACGTCGACAATGGTGATTGCAACACCAGCGACAAGAGGAATCTTGAACAGGATGTTAAGCGAAATAGCAGTGCCGATGACCTCAGCCAAGTCGGTAGCAATAATCGCCGTTTCAGCCAAAATATACAGAATGACACAAAGCCAGCGAGGAAAATGGGCACGACAATTCTGGGCAAGATCAAGACCGGTGACGCTGCCAAGTTTGGCACAGAGAGACTGGAGGAAGATGGCAAAGATATTGGAGAGCATGACGACGAACAAGAGGTCGTAACGGAACATTGCGCCTGCAGCGACATCTGTAGAGTAGTTGCCAGGATCAATATAGGCAACAGAGATCATAAATCCTACTACGAATTAGCAACGGCCAGGAACGCTGATAATTGGTTAATAGACGCACCGGGACCAATAAAACTAAGATATTTCATAAACATAGCCTTTGCTTTATAATACACTTTACCATATGAGGAGGTCGGATCGGGAAACCAACTTCCACCGAGAGAAGGATATACGGCGGCATTTCCAAAGCGATGAGAACCAAGGCCTGAACTGGGGGTGTAGCTGCTAACACCTTCGAGTATATGTGCACCTTTGACAGGACGGAAACTGTCGATGGAACTCATTTCGTATTCCGGCACTGGGTCCGGAGTAAACACATCGCGTACGGATGACCGGGCTTTGTGTGACCTGCTGACGGCAGACCGACGGGAGTTGTCGCTTATGCCGTGCGGCGGAATGTCGTCTAACGGAGGCGATAGGGCCGATGAGCCCGCAGTCGGCGCATCATCAGCAGAGAGAAGGACGAGGTCCGGGTTTTTGCGGGACGCTCTATTCGCGTACACGTTGGACGAGCTATTTGTGGTGAGTTCGTTGTCGTAGAGCCTCGGGCTCTGGTTGAACTGCTCATTACCTGTGGGCTCTGGGTCGCGAGTCGGACAGTTCATTTTTGCGGTCGGGCGTGGAGCAAGAGCTGTTTGATAGCAAATGGGGAAGTGACGGAAGATGAGTTGTATTAAATTGAAAGACCATGATGGAGGCAACCTCCTCATGCCGTCCTGCGGCGTAAATCTGACCCGCCATCAACACTAATTCGGGCCCGCATTCCATTTAAGGTATCCGATTGGCCACTTTTTTTTTAACCGACTAGCTCGAATGACGAATTTTGAACAAGTTATGGCCACTATCTAACTTGATTACTATTTCCTATTCTACTTTTACAAGCTAAACATAATATGCCCAGATGGAGCACACAAATTTGGAAGCAATTGTGAGTCACGAGCCCGCCAGCTACCCGGCAACACCGAGCCCAAAATAGCCCGGGTATGGGTAATAATGATACCCGTGGCCCAAACTTAGTAACGGAACAACATGGCTGACACAAGTGCGGCGCTGGCAAGAGCCCGGGAAGCAGTGGCTATCTAACGGGTCGCTATCCGTCACATTCCGAGATCCTTACCCTTTTTGCCTATCATCACAATATCGGCTGTATGTTCTAACTTTGAAGTCGCCTTCAAAATATTATATCGTAGGAAAGATTATTGCAGTAGCAGCTCCGCATTTAGGGATTATGTCATGTCAGCTACCATAAGCAATATCTTTCGTGACAAGAATACAATATATATCACTTCATATTACTCAACAGCTGCACTAGACTTAATACAAACTCTTTCGCACTTCCCGCGTACGCGGCCACGTTCATCGCCCGCACAAACTTCCACGCCTTCTTCACGCTTTTCATAGGGTAGTCCACCACCGGTGGAATACTCGTGCTGATACCCGCGAACCGGTCTCTGCATACACTTTTGGCAAGGCAGAGAGCACGCAAGCCTTCCTCTCCACCAAACTTACCATATCCAGAGTCATTTACGCCTCCGAATGGTAGCTGGCATACGTAGAATGTAGCAAAGTCATTCACGGCGATATTCCCAGTCTTCATCTCCCGCACAACTTTTTCAGTAGCAGCACTTTTTCGTTTGCCAAATACCGCCCCTCCCAGACCGAACTTCGCTGAATTTGCGATCCGGATCGCGTCATCGATATTTTTCGCTTTCATTAAAACCATGATCGGTGCGAAAGTTTCATTCCTGGCAATCTCCATCTCAGGAGTAACATCCACTAGCAGAGTTGGCTGAAAATATGACCCCAGAGGATGTTCAGGATGTTCGTATCTCTTTCCCCCACAGCTCAACTTCGCGCCGTTCTTGACTGCATCAGCAATCAGTCCTTCTAAAACATCAAATCGAGAATCGTTGATCATGGCGCCCATGTCAACGTTCGCGTCGTCGTCCAGAGACGAACCTAGACAAAGTTGTGGCACTCGCTTTGTTAGAAGTTTAACGAGCGCGTCATATGCTTTTGGTTCACAAATAATCCGCTCAATGCCTATACAGTTCTGACCTGCAGATTGGAACGAACCGCGCATGAGAACCGAGGCAAGTGCGTCACACCGGGACCACGACGCGAGATGCTCATCGAGTACAATAGCTGCATCCTTTCCGCCGAGCTCAACTGTGACTGGCGTTAACGATGAAGCTGCTGCGGCCAGGACCTTGTGCGCGACTGGCTTGGAGCCAATGAATGTGGCGTGAGAAATGTCAGGATGTGACGTGAGGTAATCGGTATCGCTCGGCCAAGGACACACAAGCTGAACAAGATCTCGCGAGTGACCGCAAATAGAAAGACAAGCCTGAACCATTTCGACAAAGTATCGTGAGGACCATACAACTGACTCCGAGCACTTGACTATAATACCGTTTCCGGAGAAAATGGACGAGATAATGGGATTTAAGATATTATGCAACTAGTCCATAATTAGTCATAGAACCCTTTCTGGTTGACGCGATAATTCATACCGGATAGTTCCATGAAACAAGAGCAAGCACGACACCAAGAGGTTCGTACACAACTTCTGCGGTTTTGTACCTAATCAACAAATTCGTCGGTCCAGGTCGAGAAGAGGGTCGCAGTGCGCGTTCACCGTATTTCAATGTCCACGCTAACTTCTCCAGAGTCACCATGACCTGCAATAATTAGTTCCATATTCTCAATTCAGCAGAGTACGCTACTGTAAACTGAACATACCTCTCCAAGCGCAGCATCGACCATAGTCTTTCCGCTATCCCTGCATGCGATACTAACAAGTTCGTCCTGATTCTTCTTCAAAAACTCCAGAAACACCATTAACACGACCTTCCTCTCCTGAAACGACGTTTTTTTCCACACATCCTGTGCTTTTTGACACTTCTCCACTGCAATATCAATATCCTTCCTCGTGGACACCGGCACCCGACCTAAATACTGTCCGGTCGCTGGACAGTAACAATGAATAAGATCTGGCCGACTTGGATTATAGACTGACGGCTTTGAGGGTACGTCGGCTGGTGATGAACACTGCGACCAATTCGCTTGACACTCTGCTGGAAACTTGTAGTTATTTATAAAATTGTACGACCCTGGTGGGAGTGAAGGCCGCCAAACGAATACAGCGGCAGCTAAGACTGTCGTTATGACGGAGGTCGTGCAGACGACATTCCAGGACTTTGCGAAATCCCAAATTGTTGTTGCTAGACCTAAGAGGTGTTGTAGTAGGCTCATGACAGTTCAGAGCATTCAGAGAACGGCAGTTAGTAGTCGGGTCGAAGCTGGATATAACGCGGATCTGGAGTCGTTGTCAACACTCAAAACTTCCATGAGGTGGGAAACCAATCCTTACTTCTTTCGTGCCGTATCCACTAAATTATTGCAAGTAGAATCTCAGTGGCACTTTTAGCTTACTGAGTACAATTGCCACAATTAACTACAATTTGAACCTACAGCGCATCAGGAAAGTTGATCGTCCCATATTACGACTTTCAGGTCGGCGACTGAAGCAAGGGTAAACTAGTGCGCATTATAGTCACGGATAACTTTAATCAGTAACGGTTGCGACTTCTGCAATCTTATCATATACGACTCTATTAATTCTTCAGAGTCATCCCATCATGATTATTGATAAAAAAGTAATGAATTTACAACATGAAAACTAACAGTAAGCAAATGAAGAACCAATTTACATTGAAAGACTTAGTCCGCAATACCGAATCGAAACAGGCGACACCAACCAACTCAATTTTCATCTGACACCGTCTCTTCCAAAACCATATTATTTCCTGCATGCAAGTAAATTATAAATGAATGGAAGTGATGTGTTCATTGAGAGTTGATGTGGAGAGTGGGCTTCGGGGTTGCAATGGCTTCTATCAACTGAGCAACGACCTTGTCCTTGGCCTTCACGGCCGCTTCCTTGATGGCAATCAACTCGGACTGGACGCTGGCATTGGCTTCCTCCTCAGCCTTACTGTTTGAGCTCGAGTGCTACATCAGACCAGTCAGTGTGCGTTCTATGCCCAGGCGCAGAAATGCGACGTACCTCGCCCTCGAACTTCTTGAACTCAGCCTCTTTGGCACTCTTATAGGCCTCAATCTCCTTGATCGCCTCGGTACGGGCATCCTTTAGCTTTTGAGTTCGATCTATAAATATTGTTAATCATCACCGTCGCTGACAGGGGTTGTCTCTTAGAAAAGTTGTCACGTACAGGCTCGGGCCTTGGTGACAATAGCTTGCGCTTCCTTCTCCGCCTATTATAAATATAGTTAATACCATCTCCTATAGTTGACTCCTCATTCTTTTAATTAAACGAGAAGTACGACTTTCTCTCTCACTCAACAACGGACGTACCTCAAGAAGAGTCTGGATTCCAGTAGAACTCTGCGCGGACTAAACGATTAGTTAGTCTCACCCCATTTTCACAACACTCTTCTCCAAACCAAATTAATATCCTAATCAGCAACCATTCAATACGTACCATTGTGAATTATGAGGAAGAATGCTATGCAAATGAAGCAATTGTATAATGAAAAGATGGTAGAATTGCGTCGTCTTCCTCAAAACACTGAGTGTTCCCAAGCAATCAACGATAAAGGCCGTTGGCGTGCACATGAACCGCATGTCACAACTGGTCACGTTTGTTGTGATCTTAAGAATTCTCAGTATTAGGGCTCACGTTTTAGCCACGTGCCACGTGTGACAAGTTTGTGATCAGGATGCATACTAAACCGCAATGGTCGACGCCGTCACGAATTACACCTCGGCGGTGGGCCATATAAATAACCTATTCGGAGATTCCTTAGAAGGAGAAGTATTAATATTCCGACCGAAGGATGTCGAGAGCTTCTAAAGTCACTCTGGCATTGACGTCGTTGTCCGCGGTGGGTATCATCTATGGCGTTCATTTCATTCAAGATGCCGAGCAACAGGTATTTATCATCTATGTCATGTCTGTTACCATAGTCGCTAACCAGAGCTAAGTCGATGTACCAAGGTGTGGTCAAAGATAAAGAGAGACAGCGCATTAGGCAGGAGCGAGCGGAGGAGTTACGGATGCAACAGGCATTACAGAAGGAGTACGAATTGATTCAACCTGTTGCTGACAGACCGAAGAGTTGACAGAGACGACATGATGAAATACGATATTGCTGTGGAGGATTTTCGACTTGTATATATAGATTTGGCTCAAACGGCATTGTACATAATTGGCCCTACTCGGCTATCGGTTGACTTTTAGGTCATGGGCTGGATGTTTTTGAAAACGTGATGGTCTGGAGAGGGTCTTAAGCTTACATTCTCAGCTTCAATAATTAATCCATCATAATTAGCACAATAAACTTTATAGCATTTGTATCTTTCATAGAACTGGCCCCTCTCTGTTACGAGATCGACTCATACATCGGCAGCAGAGATGTTACCCATGGAATTGCATGTTCTGGTAACGAACCAATTATGAAGCAGTAACCAGTTTGAACTCTTTTAAACTTTCCGGCAAACTCTGTAAGGTAGGAAGCTAGAGGTTCTAGAAATTAGACCGAAAGAGCAGCAAACGTGAACTAGAAAATTCAGAAACCTGTGATACGAGAGCAGAATTGATTACGACATCATAGCACAGCTCTTATTCCCGTAAAATCAATTTTTTACCTCACTACGTCCTATTGTACCATGTCCAGCACAATGTTAAAAGTGCACTAATACTACATTTACTGAATCCGAGTATCCGACAGACGCAGTTTAGCACCAAACACCAACATACATAGCTGTGAAAACTGTGAATATTGACACTTCTCGCCTTTCTTCCTAATGATGATCGTTATCAGCGCCGGTCGCGGTACTAAACCCATTTTAATAATATGATCGGCTATATGCAAGTCACCTAAACCGATGAGCTTGAATCTGTCATCAATAATAAGATTGAATTCAGCCCTCCCACTTCCGACATCCGCCGCTACCCTCGCAAGGGTTTCGTCTAATTATCCAAGACAATTTCCGCGTCGGCGAATGGGGTATCATGGAAAGAGCAGGACAATTATTACATGATATGTCATATTAGCAGCAAATTGGAATCCTATCAACTTCATAAACTCTGGTTCAACTGACAGGGTTTATCAACACGTTTTGTCGACGTAGTTGGATTTGCACAGGAAGCTGCCTGTCGTTCGGTTGTCTCGAATTACTTGGTATATTTGGCATATGAACAATGATATGAACATTGTCAGTGGTACATTAACGCCAGAGTTACAAGCTGTTTGGTCAGGTACTGGCTGTCGGACAGCTATTTCTGGTTTCTGTGCATCTCGTCCGATTTGTCAATATCTACTTGTCCTCGCTGCCTCTGGTCTTCCGATCAACGGCAATTGGCGTCGCAGAATAATATCCAAGACGGCGAGAACCATGGCCACTGGGTCGACTACAAATTTCAGAGACGCCTTCTCAACAAGACAAGGGAGCATTTGTGGTGCCAGCTAATCGCTGGTGGGTACAGCACCAAGGCGGCAGCAGTGGGAGCCGTGATAGGCTAAGATCCCTTTATTACACACATGCGAGCGCTACAAGCCGTTTGGACTGTAGCGTGCGTTGAGGCTTGTCTCCTTGCCATCTGACATGGATGGGTCATCGGATCTCGCCGTTTTGTTCAAGTCGAATCTGCTGACGTCTAATACAATTGTTCGACGACATATGATACAAAGGCATTGTTCAGAATTGATGGTACACACCCCTCAACACAGCCACAGTCAGAAAACGCTGGCGACGCAACCAAACCCTTACCCATGCCAACGTTGGTGCAGGGATCCGATGACATCCTTTTTAGCTGACAGTCTGGCCACATTGGGTTCGCTCCGCCGGGTGTGGACGAAAGGAGGTGGCTTTATTGTGTTGGGTTTGGGTTTGCTGTTTGCCTGAGTTCAATATCCCACAAATAATACTGGTACTATTGTCTTGCTGTCTCAAGCGCATGCAAAATTCACACTGACAATTCTCGTGCCATTGCACACAGTGGCGGTTTTATCGACTCAAATACGAAGTGCATAAACGACTTTACCTGAGGCTGCTCAAGATCAATGCGTGAGGTGTTAATAACATTTTAGTTGCGAATTCCTGTAAAACTGTGTCATTTCAATACCCTTATTGTATACACGTCAGAGTAATCCCCGACACCAGGGTTCCTCCACATATTTGACTCCTGAGCTGCTTTGAGAAAAGCGAGCACGAATCGCAGCGTGATATGAAATTTGCAGTCAGAACGGAGAGTGATATCGGTTATGCTTCCGTTTTTACAGGCATTAGTCGAATACCGTCTGTGGCGAACCGACCCATGTCCATGCGTGACTGGTCTACTCGAATGGTAGCTCCCTGCCGCTCGGATTGCGGAGAGATGCAGAGATGATTGGCATCTGACTCTGAATGGAATAGAACAGTTTACCGGTCGGCGCCTGATCGTTTTCTCTCATTCTGGAAAGATGACACATCTGAACTGGAACTGTTTCATACCACTCGTGTCTTGTGTCTAATCGCAAAGTCGGCACTGCTGGCCAAGCGAAGCAAAGGTATGGAGTAGCGCCTCAATGTTTCTGCTTCCATAACATATTACGAAATTCTTGCGGCTGCTGGGTTGCGATGTGGCTGGCTGTGCTGTGCGGTTGCGGCATTGTTCCGGTGGAACTGTCAGAGATCATACGGTGAGAACGCCAGTGTCATTTCGGCGACAGCATATACGGTACTACTTGTCAGATGATACAGTCGGAATATTCTTTCGTACTGTTTTGACATTGAGTTTATACTGTACTGTGGGTATATCCTTGGCAATTAATTGCAGCACGAGGTGTTGGTTCAGGATCGGACGTGTACGAGTTGGTTGAGACTTTTGTGATGCGGCCCAGGCAGGTGAATTGGTTTAGTACAATGTGCAATATGGCCTGATCATAGCAGCTTTATGGAAGCCGTGACACTGACGAGGAGAGTTAGTGGGATGGCGGGATGGGCACTGTACATTGAAGTGTTTGCGCTGGTGGACAACCGCAGAAGTGGAACTGGCCGATTCGCTACGATTTATTTGCATGCCGAGTGCCAACTGTAGAATGTGCTGATAGTATTACACGAAAGCGGAGTAAGACGGAGACAGGTCGGTGAAGGGGAAGGTCCGTAAGTTTATCCAGGGGTTGGACCAGCCGGAGCGGTGCGCGGAAAGCACGCGATTGTGTCTGGCCATGCACCGAGAACTAAGGTCCGACCCTTGCCCTGGACTCTCCCACCGGACCACTGTAGTGGGTCAATAGACGCGCGCGTGTCGGGATGAAGATGAATTTTATGATCGGAATAGGACGGTACATATACTACAATCGAGATAATATAAAAAGTTTGGATGAAATGGGAAATGGGATGGCGGGAGGCTTAGCGACCCGCGGGTGCTGAAGGAACGCGAATCGTGGACGACCGGATGCGCACATTGGGGCGATCAGACTTTGGTTACGGCGACAATGACGGGGACAATGGCAGACGCGAAGCTGGGCAGTCGGAATACTATTGCATATGAGAAGCGTATAATTTAAACAACAGGATGAATAGTACGAGAGAGTTGATTGTCTGGGTTGCTAATGGCAGAAGAATTTACTAGCTAGCAAGTTTGAATGGGCGACAATGTACTGTACTCATCAAATTTGCCAATTGGGTGGGTCTGCTCTGAAAAGTTATCACAACCAATATATATAGAGACGTATATAAACTTGTAGAGTCTGCTACGTAATTAGCT
This sequence comes from Lipomyces chichibuensis, assembly GCF_038497645.1. Taxonomy (NCBI): domain Eukaryota; kingdom Fungi; phylum Ascomycota; class Lipomycetes; order Lipomycetales; family Lipomycetaceae; genus Lipomyces; species Lipomyces chichibuensis. Next base: position 130,953 of record NW_027117477.1, read on the forward strand.
GGGAGCGACGCATCTTTGCTGTCACTGCTAGCCTGTAGTTTGCACTGCCTTTAGCATCGATCCGACGGCTAAATGAACAATAGTTGGGTTAGGGCTATATCGTCTATACGCAAAGCGCACTCATTAGTATATAGAGTATAGTATAGCATAATACCAGAGTAAGTAATAGAGAAGCAGAGAGTAAGTAACAGGATCGGAATGAACTGGGCAAATTGGACGACAAATTTAGTCGTTTGTCCGGGGCTTGACACGGGCTAATGACGACGCCTGCTTGCCTTGGTTGTTTACTCCCATCAGCCTCTGTACAAAACTTGCCCCCCCGCCCAGCCCTCGCTTGTTATTCATTTTCTCTCCCCTTCACCATCCTCCAGCTCGAACTTCACTCATACTGCTACACTCTCTACTATCAGCACATCAGCTATCAACTTATCATGCTGTCCTGCGCCGGGCGCGCTTAACTCGCTTCCCTTACGCCCACCCGATCTCTCCCGCTACCCGACGCTACCTACACTGAGTACCTCATTGCCCCCTAACTTGTCTTGGAGGACTTCTCATCGCCCTCGCTGTCTATATCTCGAGCACCGACTACACAAGGTACTTCCTATTTTTTTCTGGCTTGATTTTTCCTTATTTTCTTGGTTCCTGCCGTGTGCGTGTGTTTTGTGCTTTACTGGCTGTTTGTTTGTGGTCTGATACTGTTCGCACTCGTGCTCATAGCCACACTCTGCTGGCCACCAACGCCCCGTCGCGTCGCTCGTGCTCAGCTCAATATTGTCGATAACCTCCCCTGCTGGTTGCGGCCGCCTACACTACAATTCGACTTCAACTATGACTGTCGTTCGCAGTGAAAATGGAAGTTGAGGGAGTTTGGCACTTGTGGCGCTTGTTCGCGTGTGTGGCTGACTCGGCACTGTGCGTGGCGTTGCCAGGGCGTTCCCCGCACATGATTATTCCCACCGCTCGGCCACAAAGAACAATCCCTTGTCTTCTTGTTCACTTCCTGCAACTCATGATGGTCTGTGTTTACGACCTCGCTGACTCTTCATCATCACAGATCTGCTGTTCACGATGACGTCGCTCGATCACCAGCCACATCCGCTCTCTTTCGCAACCGCCCGCGCGTCCGCTGACTTTTCCTCCTTCTCCTCGCCCCTCGCTTCACGTGCCCGTCCGACCTCCGAGATCATCTTCAACCAGTCATCGCCGCCTTCTTCTTTCGCTAATTCCATCCCCGTCAGAAGGCACCCGCGCGTCGATATGAATACACACAGTATCGTCGGTACGGGTGGATGCTACATGCGGGCGGACGAGACCGCGAAGGACGAGAATCCCGAGCACATGACCCTACTGGCAGAGCAGTGGCTCTCTGAACTCGAGAACTACGAAGGTACCCTCGAGGCTCTCACTTCCTCCTCCGCGTCGTCCACTTCCTCGTCAGCGTCGACGGCCTCTTCAGCATCCTCTACCAGCGACCCTGGGGTAACGTTCAAATCGGAGTTAAATGCCATCGAGACCTGGTTCTCGTGTGTGCTCTCCGAGCCAGAACGCACAGCCGCACTCTACGCTCTGCTGCAGCACACTACCCAGGTACAGATCCGGTTCTTCATCTCGGTTCTGCGGCAAATGGAAGTGAAGCGTCTCGATCCAGCCATGGCCCGCGTGCTCGATTCCGAGTCCCGGGTGGCGGGCGGCGTCAAGCGGTCACAGCAACAGCCGACGCAAGAGACCAAGCGTGCGAGCGTGACCGGTCTTTCGCGATATGAAGACGAATGTGATCAGGAGGCTGTCCTCGAAGAGCATATATCCTCCGGGGAGGCGCGTGCGATCTCACCTATCGGGTCCGAAAAGTCCGCCGGCCGTCCAGCATCCGTTGACGTCGGCTCGTCGTCGAGCGCCGGAAGCTCGAACAGCTCGAGCACGGCAACGCCAACGCATGCGTCGACAAAATTCCAATTTGCGGCGTCCACCGCCTCGCCGCCTCTTGCTGGAAATTTGGCCGGTATGATGAACACTCCGATTTCGAACTTTACGTCCGGCTTGATTTCTACACCGGCCAGTGTGTCTGCCGATGCACAGGCAACGCTTGCCAACGCGGAAATTATTGCTAATACGACGGCTATGAAGCTCGCGGCTTTGTCGACCGTCAACAACCGCATCCTGCTAGACTCAGACGTACGAAAATTCAGACGGAGGAATCTGTTGGAGCAGGCTAATGCGTTGTCTGGATCACCTGCTGCATTAACACCGGTCTCTTCGTCGCCATTGAACGCGCTGATATATAATGAAGCTGGTCAGGTTGTCCCGGTGCCATTGCAATTCACTCCAAACTACAAGCCGTCGTCGGTCACGCAGCATCCGTTCATGAGCCCTTCGCCTGCGACTTCATCATCTCCGTTTGCGTCTGGTTCGAGAGGCCGGCGGTGGCAATCTCAGCAGCCCGCTCGGTTGGACTCCTCCGCACAAACCGTGCCGTCACTATTCTCCAGCCCGGCGTCTTTCCAACAGCATACCCCTTGCAAGTCACAATCCCCTTCGCTCCAACTCTCAAACCTAGGGGTTGGTTTCGGAGTTAGCTCCTCTCCGTTCTCGGACTGGTACAACATGTCTTCGTCACCAATGACTGCCGCCGTCGCTTCGCATGTGACGACAGTTCATACCCAGTCCACACAGCAAGCAGGATTTTCCCAGCGCGGCCGGCCGTCGCCACCACCGTCGCCATCAACGATAAGCACGACAAGTAGCTCTTCGTCATCTAAGTCGACATCCAAGAAACCCTCCACGGCAGCCTCACGCGCGGGCTCAACCTATCAATCGAAAGACTTGCCCTCTCAACTCCCTGATGACTCGCTGCTGCACGACATTCCTACTTGGCTTCGCAGTCTGCGGCTGCACAAGTATACCGACAACCTCAAAGACCTAATATGGGAAGATCTTGTCCAAATGTCGGAGGAACAGCTGGTTGATCGCGGCGTGTCAGCCCTCGGAGCGAGAAGGAAAATGCTTAAAGTTTTCGAGGTCGTGCGTGAGGCCAAGTTACCGCCAAATCAAACCCAAGAAGACAACCAACTTTTGGCTGGATCCGAAAAAAAGGACTAATATAAAATTTTATATATCTATACATCGCGTGTGTGAATACATCTCGTTTGTGCGTTGGTGGTTGCTTTTCGGGTGTCAGATTGAGAACTGGGTCTTATTTATTCATTGTCAGCGATTTATATATATCATTGTTTTAAGCGTTTGGAATGGTTTCATTGATTTACATCAGATTTGTGAATTTGTTTGATTGAGGGCGAGGGAATAATATGGGATTGTGTATATAGGTCGTGATATCAATATTCAATTATATATAGTTAATCGAGATCTTAATTTGGTCTGCGTTTCTTTACGAGCGGGGGCTGTTAGATCTGAAGACACGTCAATCAAGGCCACGTTATACATAAAAGCGGGCCAGACACTTACAATATTTCCCTTATTACTCTTGAACACTGCCAGTGCACACTTCCCCGTGAAATGACGAACTGTACATCATTTGGAAATTTTGTATTATCCCAGCAACAAAAAACAGTAAGATTTTAAATCATCGAGAAACTTCGTATTATCACATCAGCATCCAGCAAGACGCTAATTCATTTCCTATGACTGTAACTCGATATCGAAGATAATTTTGGCTAAAGATTCATTAACAGGATAACAGGATGCATTCGCCTCGCCCATCAATCGCCTAGTAGTGAGACTTAACAGTTCTTTCGTGCCATTAAAGAAAAAAAACGCAGCCGCCGCAATATCGATTGTCGTGCATTGAGTCAAGTGACTGACAACTCTGTCATCCTGGATCGCACGGAAGGACCAATATCTCACTCGCTGGACTTACGGGTGAATACAATCTAGTCTAGAGAGCTAGGGGGACGAGTTGGAAGCTAGCATTTGCTACGAGGTTTGGCCAGTGTGGGTAACTCGTAATACCAGCTGAGCTGACAAACACGGAAGTGTTGAGCCTCTAAATATGTCAAGTGCGATCAGGATGCTCGGCTCACGCTTCGAATTGGATCAAGGCTTCCAGTTTATTACAGCATCGGTACTTTGACATGTTGAGCCGAACTGAAGGACGAATTCCGAACATGCATCTACACTTCAATAGCCTTGGATATCATCTCGCTACTACGTCCTAAATACCCATATTGACAAATAACAATGATATTTGGAGGGGCCCAAACCTCGTCATCGAAAATAAGGCTGCATTGTATCCATTATGCTGAGAACTGCCTTAGAACACAATATAATATATTAATTCGGAAAATTATTGTAACTGTACAGTGAAAACTGCGTCTTCAAATAAAATCGCTCTTATATAACTTAACTGGTTTCGATATGCTTTGTCGCGTTCGAGGTCCAATAAGGTCGCGGGTTAGGGCCTGCCGGAAGACCTCTCTCAATCGAGGAGCCTCAATCTACACTCGGAATCTTAATCATATATACAAAAATATGTCACTAAACCAGCTTGGCAGCTACCTCGCCTGGCTAGTAGTTCCCCGTGCAGCCTCGGCCGCGCTACAACAGGGATACTACCAAGTCTTCTACCCAGCCGCGAACACCGCCCCACGGCCGGAAACTCCGACCTACAGACGGGATCAGCGGATTTCGTACATAGTCGTCATTGTCGGGTATCTTATCTACACGACGTCCACCACCGTCACGGGCGTTGTGGCGCAGGGGAACTTCTATTCGTTATTGAGCCTCCCGATCGATGTCGACGAGAAGAGTGTTCGCAGAAAGTTCAGGGCCCTCAGCGTTCATTCGCACCCAGATAAAGGCACCGGTAACGAGGAAGTCTTTATCGCGCTGAAGCTCGCGTCCGAGACGTTATCTTCGCCATTACGAAGATTCGCGTACGACAGGTTCGGTATGCCGGCGTTGTCGTGGCCGGAGGGGAAGTCAGAGTTGGAGTGCGTAATGCGCGGGATACAATCTTCCATTCCACAGTATGTCGTTAGTTTTGTGGTAATGGTCGTGCTATCGCTGTTTCGACAAAGCGCGTTTGGCAGTTATGTGAGTACCTTAGCATGTTTATTTAGAGTTAGCTAATACGGTGATGTGCAGTGGAGATTTTACGCGTACTTTGCGGAGTTTCTGATTGAATTGCATCTCATCACGCGCACTGGCATACAAGAATATTTGGCAACTTATTCACCGTACCCATTCACCATCCGCGAACTAATTGTCCTTTCCCGATCGCTATTAATCACGCTATCTATTGCCGCCGCACAATTGGGTCCGGTCTTATTCCCAGCTTCGCTCCAGCCTTCTACCAAGCTCGTCCGCGAGCAACAAGACGTAATGAAAGCTATGATTTCAAAACTCACAAAGGTAACCGACGCGATCAACACTGAAGTCACCTCCACATTCATAACACAGACCCAGCCGTTTGTAATGCCATCGCAGACGAAATTGGGAAATCAGGTTGGCGAAACATATTTCAAGCAGAAGTTGCAGCAGTATCTGGTTGACCTGAAGTTACGGAGTAGACCTGAAGTTCGGGACGCGATTAAACGCGCTGTGCAGGCACAGTAGACGGAGATTGACTCGAAATTGGGGATCCAGAGACTTAGTCGGACGTGCGCGATCGATGCAGAAAGTAAATCCGGATACTCGGATTTGCGGTGTAGAAAAAAAATTTGGGCTCGCGCAGCGCTGGGATCCAGGTGCATCCGATCTTACTCCTGTCCAGAAATTTTTCGAATGCGGTGATAGTCTCGTCGCTCCGGATGGTAGCGCTGATGATGACTTGAGCGTGAGGATTTTCTGTCATAAGAATATCTAGGGACTTGACTAAAAGCTCGCATATTTCGGTGTCAAATGTCTATTATTTTTAGCTTCGGGCATATTACAACAGCAGAGAATATTAACTTACAATATCGGCACCTAAAATGAGATCAACAGATTCGGTATACTTGTAATCGGCCTCCCGACTTTCACGCTCAAGTAGATGCCCACTATCGTCACCACTGCTATTTCCCCACTTGTATACGCGAGTTTCGACGACATTGCCTAACTCGTTGTCCTCAATATTCCGACGTAGTCTTAACACAATGTCTTCGAATCCGTCCGTCCCAAAGACTTTGGCAGCACCTAGCTTGCCACAAAGCAAACTCACAAACCCCGTCCCGGCACCAACTTCTAAAATCCTCTTTCCAACAACGTCGACCTCTGAGTGCTCGGTTTGTTTTTGAGAGAGAATATACTCGCCCAACGCGAGCGCGGCTTCCCAGGTTCTATATCCTGTAGTGCCGAACCCAGAAATCACGTTCCTATTCTCTTGGATCGTTATATATTTGTCGTCCCAATTGGCTTCTTTGCCAAATAAGTATGTTACCTCGCCGAATTGCGGAGTAGTCGGTGCTTTGAAATAAATCTGGCTTTTGGTATTAGCCATGGCGAAGAGCATGTAGCTTATTATGTCATCGCTTATATCAACCTGTACTAGCACTGTTGAGACTAAATGTTTGATAAAATTAAGATGCAGATTGGACGTACTTGTAGGTGTTCTAACAGTAGGACTAATCTCTTGACAACGCCTCCGATGTAATCGATCGGAGGTCGTTTGAACCGATTATCCGATTCGCATAGCTACTGATCTCAGTACACATCTCTCGACAATTTTTTTATGAATTTTTGGCAGTACCTCAATGTAAAGCTCATGCTGGACTTCCAGATCAGATACGATTTCGTATTTTTCGCGCTCCGTAGTAGCTATGGATGCTACGGATGGCAGGGCGAACTGGAATAATTTGGCACCGACTTGTTGTAGGAATTGGCGACGGATAAAAGATATCGTTTCTTCTTTGAGAGACCGCATTGTAAAATATCGGATCCAGTTTGTGTTTGGTTAGTACGACATTTCGTCACGTTTTCGCAGTAAGTTATCGTGAGAGTTTCAGGGGCACCCAAACTCCACCCAAATGCTTTCTCACGAACATTGAAAGGAATTCCGACACCTCACAGGCAGAAAACTAGTCAACACACGGCCAACCATGAGACTGAAGTTAACGATAGTCTCGCCCACCTCACCAGACCCTCTCCGCATAATCTACCCTCTCCCACCAACGTTCCTTTCCTCCTCACCAACAATCCTCGATTTAGTCAACACCATCCACGAAATCTTTCCCAGTTTTTTCCATGACATTCGTGAACTCGAGAGCTACGAGGACCGACAACAATATTCGGACAATCATCAATATGCGCAGGAATTGTTCCGGCCCGTGGAGTATGCTTGCGAAACGGCAGACGGTTGGAATTTTTGTTTGTGGCACTTAGTCGCGGATTCACTGCGCGACGAAGATCACATCGTGTACGTATTGTCTTCGCACAGACATGTCCAAAAAGACTAACGGGCAATTACCGCAGTATTCGAAAACTCGAGGACGAGAATATGCTTGCTTGTCCGAGAGTATCCAGTCTAGAGAAGTTGACGTATCCTGGCCCAGTCGCAGACGTATTGAGGCTGATGAACGGCAATAAAGCAAGTGTTACTGCCAGACAAAAACGGACTCGAGACGAAGACGATCACGGGGATGAATTGCCTACCGCTGCGTCTGGCGAGAGTGGCGCAAAACGGCAGAAAGTTGAGCCAGATAGCAACAGCGCATTACCTCTGTCCGTATTTTCTGTACACCTAGATGCAAGTGTTTAAGCTCTAACATATTCACGCAGTAGTGCGACTGCCACAACCGAGGATGCCACTATATTGCAATCGCCACCATTTCAAGGATCAGGAGCCACGAAAAGCAGAAACGCACGGCGTCGGAGGGCGAAGGCTGAGCGAAAGCGGCTAGAGCAGGAGACGCTAGAGAAAGCTAGGTCTGAGCTACTTGCCCGTGCTGAAAACTTAGTTGTCGTTGCTGACGAGTCGACGACGAAGCAGAAGGAATTGGATACCGTAAACGAGAAAGATAAAACTACGGATAGCGAAGATGCGGATGAATTGGGAGAAAGCAGTGTAACTCCCCGACCAAGTATTATGGACAAGATTGGGTCGCAGATTCAACATGCTCTTTCGACATTATCACAGGTCGTCAAAGTAGCCACGCCCCAGCCAAAGAAAGGAGATACTCGTCTTCAACCAGTCATGGTTGAAGATGAAGCTGAGAAAGATTTGAAAGACGAGGTACAAGTCGCGGTGCATACAGTGGAACAGACTGACGAATCGGCTCTTGGCAGGACCTCAAATGACAAGCCAATCACACCAGCTACAGTGATTAAACGAAGAAAGCCTGTCGTCGTAATCGCAGAAGCTGTTGACTGTGAAAATCCCTCCAACCGCCAACTCGAGATTCCACCGTTTCCGTTTCAGCAGGTCAATCTAGACGAGTACTGGAACCCAAAGTATGGCCAGGCGCAAGTCGTTTGAAGTTTACGAAAGTGGAAGTCATGAGAATCCAGTGAACGATAGTAAGAAACGAACCGCGAGTAAAGGCAACAGGTGAAAGAAATGGAGCGGCGACTGGGAGCGTTAGCTCGCAGAACTGGAAAGAACGAAACTTGGGAATTCGATAACTGGCGTAAGGAGATAACAACGCACTGAAGTAGATTTTTTTGGATGGTTTGTCCTCAAATAAAACATCGAAGGTCTGCACGAATGATATCCTGACAATATATTTGGCCGTTGATGGTATATTCGGTTAAAATCAGTCCAAAACACAATGCCCTAAGACCATTATGTCATACTACAGCAGTATCAACGACTAAAGAAAGCATCGATTTATTGACTTATTACCACACATTTTCTCATATTATATCATATCAACGCTAAGTCAACTTCGAAATATCGATAAACAGGACAGGTGATAAACGAACATAAAATACACTAATCCAAATGACGTGTCCAAAGTGACGATGAGACACGCGCAAAATTTCCAAAAAAAAGGCAACACCAGTGATTCGGAAAGCGGCAGGCAACTTCAAAAGAGCGCAATAAATCGTTCCTAAAGTAGTCTCTGTATCCCACTCCATAAGTTCGAATCTTCATATTTACCAAAAAGCTTACTATCAACGAAATATGCAACTCAAAACGTTTCGTCGATCAATTGCGTTACCTTCTCGAGCCCCGGTCAATGGATCCTCTACCAACATAAGGCGGCCGTTCAATAGACACGCTGCGGCGCGCCGCAGCGGCGACAGTGGTACTATCGAGCGAAAACGAGCGCGTGCTGCTCGACGAGCTTCGTCTCCGTTGCCGTCGGGCTTCAGACGGGTCGACATCACCTTTCCCGGCTGATTTAGCAAGGAGCGATAGAACGTCGGTTAATGAGATCACTCCGATCAATTTTCCGCCCAGGCCGCGCGAGGCGGAAAACTGGGTTGGTGGGGAGACGGGCAAGAGAGATGGAGACGCGGAAGACTGTTGCTGCTGCGAAGCCGGCGCTGGGGTATGCGTGCCGGATGACGGGGTTGATGGTGGTGAAAACGGCTGGTGATTTGGTGGCTGGACAATCCACATTCTAAGCTGCATTAGTATATCGATGTAGATTTTCTCTTTGTGTGCATACCTGTGAGACTTCGTGGCGACAAGCTTGGCAATGGTGTGAGCTAAAGTTGAATTCGGGGTGACATGAAAAACAGGATACGAGTCCTTTCCATTCTCCAGCCCGCGGTCAGTCAAAATGACAGTTAAAAACTGCAAGCATGTAGAGTGAAGCAGATGAGCAGAAGTCGATCTATCAAAGTCAATATCCGCATAAATAAAAATGCCACGAAAATGGTAGGGGCTTACTTTGTAAGGTGCTTTACATCAACAATGGAGATATTTCCTAGTAAATTGCCGTCGGCATCGACAACTGCTAATGATGAAACGGACTCATGATGCATTATCTCCAACGCCTCAATAACGAGTTTATCGCCTGCAATTGAAATCACAGAACTCGAGCCAATCCCCAGCTCGTGCAACGACATCTGGAATAGCGGCTCCAAGCTTGGGAATCTTCTTGCGTTATCCCACAAGTACGTAACAAGTCGTCGCTGACTCAACAGGCCTTTGACCTCGCGTTCAGCATCGTCAGTGACTAATAACCTGTGAACACCGCGACCAAAATACTCCACCGCTGTCAACACAGTTTCGGACTCCTGCAATGTGAGGAAGGGATCCTTGGGACTCAACCCCATCACGAATGACACGGGCACATCGAATCCCGCACGCGCTTTACGCACCATTTCCTCCAACTCGTCCGGGACAACACTTCCGCCTTGCGGTTTTAAATGGCCCATGATCAAAAGCAACAATGCCGAAATATCCGAATAATCAAAACTCTCAGCCTGAGTAACGTCGACCCCCGGCGTGATCAAAACGGGCAACGAGGTAAAGTTGTGCTGGATAAGTTTCCCGTACGCGGCTTCGACGGCGATATCTCCCGTGATCGAGACAAGTTTATCGTTCTGCGTCAGACTGCCGAGTTTTACGGTCTGCCAGTCCTCGGCTGCCGGAGGTTTACCCGCAGCATCTGGCTTGACAGGCGGAGGAGTCGCGAGTAAGTCTGCGATCGATGATGACCGCGCACGGCCTCGAGTCATGTTCGGTGACGATGGCGAACGCGGTGGAATCAAGCTTGCACCTGCCGAGGGTGTGACTGTCGGCTGTGACGGTTTCTCCATGGTGAATGCGATGGAGATTTACAAGCGTAGGAGTGGTGCAAAGGAAGTTTGCCAACGATCTCGTAGAAAAGCTGGGGAGTGTAATGCCGGTTATGGTCTAGCGGTCGATTGGCGGAATCTGATCTCTGTTGTTGGCTATCACAGTCGAGGATAGTGGAGAGCTCTCAATTGTAGATAGGAATTGGTGACGATCACGACGGTGACCTGAACGGCACGCTGATGCAGAGAACGACCAGTGTGTAATTGGTCACAGAAGTAGATGGGTATACGCTATTTCGCAAAGTATCAGCTAAGTGATAAGCCGGATATATAGAAAAGAAGCAATTACTGTCCGTAAAGTCCACTTATACCTGACTGTTGCTTTCAAGCGATGTGGCTGGTGCCATGCAGCGGGGGCGCGGCTGTGGCCTGTCTTTAGCGGTGCGCAGTCCCATGACGCCATTTTCGATATCGCGATACCCAATCCCGACTCTTTCCGCGAGCCGACAACAAGGACGAAGATAGCTTGTCACATTCGTCTTAAGTTCTCAATGATCTTACTCTGATGCATTTGCATAATACTTTCGACGTAAGTTCTGTCAATGTTGTCTACGAATTCAAGAAGTACCCAATAGAAATCACTCAATATTAAGAAGAAAAAAATTATTTACAGTACAATTGGTATTATATATAAAGGCACTGACAAACGCTGAATCTTTCAATTTTCGGCCACCAAGAACTAAGCCAAATTGCCGCGTTTCAACTGCTCACGCTCAACAGCTTCGAACAAAGCCTTGAAATTTCCACCGCCGAAACCCTCGGATCCTTCGCGCTGGATAATCTCATAGAACGATGTCGGCCGATTAGAAACGTGCTCCTATTTCTCTGTTAGCTCTCTGTCATCTACATCTCAATAAAAACGTGCACACCTTGACGAACAATTGCAAGAGATAGCCATCCCTGTCGTAATCAACAAGGATGCGCAAATCCTCAATTTTGCTTAGATCTTCCTTAATTCTAGGTGCATCGCTACTAGTCAGGCGCTCGCGGAGATCGGTGTAGTACTCCTTTGGGACATCAATGAACTCGACGCCACGCCTCTTCATTTCCTCAACGCACTTGATGATATCAGGAGTGCGGAGCGCAATATGCTGCACTCCCGGTCCGTTGTTGTATCGGAGATACTCTTCAATCTGGGACAAACGTTTTCCTTTGGCCGGTTCGTTGATTGGCATCTTGATACAATTATTGGGATTTGCCATCACCGTCGACTTGAGTGCCGAAAACTCCGTCTGGACATTGTAATCGTCCTCCGACACGAACTGGTGGAATCCGAATGCTTTTCGATAGCTGCATGGGAAAGATTAACTAACGTCACTAACATCGCGAGATGCTATACTTACAAGTTACAAACATTTTCCATCTGACCCGCATACTGGTTGCCGACAACGTGATCAATTTCCATCAATGGTACGGAGTCATAAACCATGTTGATCGGGTCGTTGTAATCAACGGGAACATATCCAGGTAGATACGCACCGAGATACTTGTCCTTTTTTATGAAGGTGTGGGTAACGTGGCCGAAAGCGGTGACGGTTGCTATCACCGCGCTGCCGTAATTGTCCTCGAACATGGTTGGCTTCAATATGGCGTGTGCGCCGTGATTAACAGCCCAGGCAAACACTTCTCCGACGTCTTCACAAACAAAGGCGACGTCCATGACCGAATCTCCGTGTGTCTGTCACCTCATCAGCTTCTGCGACTGATCCTGTAACCGTTTCATAAACTTACAGCGATATGGTTCACGACTCTCTCAGCCTCCTCACGATCCGCCTCCGACATCATAATCGCCTTATTATCAATCGGTGCAATTGGCGCTACAAAGGCAAGCACACAGTTTCCGTTCTTGACAACGTTGGCACGCACACCCCGGTTCGCGTTCTTGTTCATCTCGCGGCGGGCAATGGGACGGAATCCCATGCGCGAAGTGTGGTACTCGGCCATGTACTTGCTGTTGGCGCAGGCGAAGGTAATGCTGTGGAAGCGGAGAATCTTCTCAGCCAGATGCTCTGGCATTTTCTCCGCAATCTGCGGTTGCTGTTCCATGGTTTTCTGGGGAACCCCGGATTTGATGGACGACATTGCTCAGATTGAATCGAAAAATCAAGGACGGCACGGATATGAACACAACGCAAACTAGAATTTGCAAGAGTAGCACTAACGATACAAAATTAGATGCCAAATATTTAAATATGGATTAATTATATAGTTGGGCGATAAGAAAAAGTGGAGGCAGCGGGGAACGGGCGGCCCTTAAACTTATACCTATGGCTCTGAACGGATTGTTTACGCTGATCCTACGCGGGCCGGGCACGAACTGGGCAGGGACGTGCCGTGACTGATCACACATCAGCTGCTCGAGGAGGCGCCAATGGCCCGGTTGGTGATGATTCCAGCGTCCACGTCAACGTTTAAACATTTATGGAATTGATGTGACACTTCACATGTGACAGCTCAGAGAAATCTGACCCAGTCGAGAATGTGCCTGGGGCAGGGAAGCAGTATGGGATTCAAACGCGCGCAAATGGTCCAGCACGAGGAGAGCAGGTGCGATCTGGAGGTTTGGTTGCTGTGCCAACCGTGTCTCTTTGGATTCTTGAGTGGCACAGATCAGGTGACAGTTGTGGGCTTGTGGCACACGTTTCCGCCATGCCTGGTGAAAGTCAATCCACCACCAAAAATATTCTTCTGGAACCATATCTTTCAACGCGTCATATTTTGTCAACAACATACAGAATGCCTTATGCAGTTACTCGGCTATTCGTATTTACTACGGTATGACAGTAGTACGCTGCGGACATGAATACAGAACAACACCCGCTTGAACTACGCAGCGAAAATGTGACTAAAGGTTAGTCCCGACCAATCGTACCCGGCCATCACAACTTTGTTATAGCATCACCAATCTTGCAGCTATAAGGCTTAAAAGTTAATATGTTAGTCGCATTCAACAATGTGGTCTAAGACAGGTTACAGGATTAAGACCGTTTTTTGGCATTGTAGAGTGAAACAGAATATCAGACTGTATAGAACTGTTAGATATACACCTTTCTCACAAAGTACCTCAGGGTCAGGGTCAGGGTTATAGTTAACTAACCAAACAAGCCTGAGGCCATCCCAAAACGACGTCCTAATATCCATCACAGAAACAGATTTCCGAAGACTTAACACTAGCACTTGCAAAGACTAAGAGCAGCCAATATCCCTACCACACCTATAAACGACAGCGCGGACTAGGGCTGTTGACGATACGATATCTGCTGCGCGACGCAATATTTAAACTTGGCCTAACATTATATTGTCATTGGTGCTAATTCGATCGAGCCCTTCGCGGATAGCTAACCACAAGTCCACAACATGATAGCAACATAAATTATTTATTTTTTATGATGTAACATGTTTACTTTACGCGAATTATTATATTGTACATTAGTTTTTCCTGGAGGATTATCTCCAATAGTTGAGATTCTGGTGGCGTTGACCACGTTCAGAGACTATGAATGGCAAGCGATACTTATAGACACTTAGCTATCATATGGAATACCAGCAGAATGGTAATAGACGACCGTTGACCACATTCTGTGAAGTCCATAAAGAAACAACCAACAACCCAATACAGCCTTGCAATATTTGACCTGGCCGCAAGATATTACATGAGATTTAGAGAATAATCTTCAGTCGATTATTTACTGGCATTAATTTCCGCGGGTAGCAGTTACAATAAATTACTGCAGCAACAGTACCGAATCCTCAAAAGCTGCCATTTTCAGGGGGTGCGCCGAGGTGGCTAAACTGATTTTCTTCAGGTAGCCTCCACATCGCGACAACATCTCACCACCAAATCTCCACGCCCACCCAGACAATATCCTCCACAACCATGCCATCAAATGATTACGAACGCCGACCTAATCCTCCAGGCTGGCGTCCACCCAAGGCGCCCTACAACCCCTACGACCCCGAAGACCTTCGCCCGCCAGATGGCTACCCATCCGAATATAACCGGCCAATCTCCAAAGACTGGCGCGTCAAGGCCGGTGAAAACCAGAATTACAGGCAGTTTGTGAATTTGATGCGCATGCAAGCGTTTCCTGGCAGTGCGCCCCGAAGCGAGATATATCCCGGCAGATTAAAAGTGTTGCGGAAAATACGCGGCAGTGGGCAGGCGTTTACTAATGGTCTGCAGTATGCTTCGTTTGTCTTGTGCGGATGTAAGTATGCGGCAATATTTGGAGTATTATTGTGGATGTAACACATGATCTAGCGATTATTGTGTACGGAACCTTTTTTTACAGATGGAATAACGGCTACGATAACATTTTCTCGGGCGTAAGTATTGAATCAACTACACCTCACGGTATTATGAAAAGTTAAATAGTGACATCACGCAGCCATATCGATTCCAGCTACGCATGAAGAAATACCTCCTCGGTCGACTGACCGAGCGGGAAGAAATGGATCTCCATCCGCGCGCGCGCATCAAACTCGAGCGCGTCATCGACCCAACCCACGGCGATCCTGATTTACCGGATACTCAATGGGCACTCGAACGGCCGCGACGGATACATACTTTAGAAGCAGAGCGTGCGATCCAGGAATTAGAGGAACGGGGTCTGCGGAGTATGGATGCACTTGGTCATAATTCGAATACTTCGGATGGCAATGATGGCGGTAATGCATCGGCGAGTAGTCTAGGCGGCAGTAGCTGGTCACGGCCGTGGTTTCAGCTTTGGAAACGATAATTGTATAGAATGCAACTTGTAAACAGATATTTATTCTCGGTTAATAGACGTGCAGGTTTCGGCTCTCTTCATATCCCAAATACAATGCAAACGTTGAGGCAGCCAAGTAATATTAATACAACCAGCAAATAGCAGCAAAACTCCGTCTGACTCTCCGGATCGTCACAGGCAATGAAACAACAATGCAAAATGTTTTTAAAAGAAAGGTAACGTCCATAGATATCAGTCTTTGGCAACGTCACAGTACATACCATCAAAGCGCCTACACAGGTAGCAGACGACCGTCGTATATTCCCAAAACCGAAACTTATTCGAAATGCGGATATCAGCGAACTCAAGACGTAAATAGACACCTGACCCCGAAACTCCCTTACTCATTATCTTATAACATCCAGTGGATTTTTCTCAATCCCCTCACATAGTTCAAGAATATCGCTTCCGAAAATACCGTTATCCCAGTGTGATACTCGGATTTGCCCTTTTTCATCCCAAAAATCATAGAACCGAACAGTTTCATCACTGGCTGCCGCGCAGACTCTACCGCCTCCGGGTGACTGCACGGCGTACAAGCACCGAATGTCCTCCTGCCACGGAATTTGGATAATAGGGCGACATTCTGGGTAAGAATATATAGCCATTCGGATCGGATGCTCTGGATTAGCGTACCCGAATGTCGCCACAATTTCTTTCGTGCTGCGTGACCAGATAAGTGACGTGACTTGCGCGTTGGTGTTGAATGAATTAACAAGAGAGCCTGAGTTTGTGTGCCAGAATCTAATAGTGCGGTCATTACTTCCGCCACCTACATTGGGTGTGTTTGTTAGTCCTGAATCAAACCGGTCTGGAACAAAAGTTACCGGTAGCTAGTAGTGACGGCGACCAGGGACAATAGGCTAGAGCTTTCACTGCTGCACGATGATCCCATCGATACCTAGGAGAAGCAGCAGGACCATCCAGCGTAATGTCCCAGACTGTGCAAGTATTGTCGTTTGCGCCAACTGCCATTTGCGTCCCTGACGGATTAAAAGTAATTCCTAAATTGCGTTCAGCGTTCAGGGTCAACTATCGACATTTTCAACATAATGAACAAACCACAAATCTGCTGATTATGGCCTTTCGTCCGACCGAGTAGTTCGAGCGGTGACAGTTCTGTTCGCGGCATTGCATTCTCCGACACCAGTTTGAATCGCAATATCTCGCCTACTTCATCACCAACGTAAAATTCCGAATACATTTGCTCTTGCCCATCTATGGTCGGAAGAGGCCGCCATCCTATACAACACAGGCCGACCGTATGATAGAATTCCGCCCGAGATGTGGGTGAGGAGACCGTCCAACAGGTGATTGCTCCATCCATGCGTCCAATAACAAGCGTATGACCGTCAGGTGCGAAAGACACGCACGCGACCGGTGACGTACTCCACTCGGGTAATAATACTGCGCCGGTACTTTCTTGCCATATATATACTTCAGGCCCGAGACCGACGGCAAGGTCATTTGTCACACTGGACCACGCCAACAAGTTCGTATAAAAATCATCCCTCAGTCCAGGGGCATCCAGGACCCTAAAATAAGTCAGTTTATATAACCAACCTCAACTTAACCAAAATACCTAAATGGTGCATAACTTAAAACCCTCTTCATTATTTTTTGTGACTTGCGAGCCCGGCCATCTCCATCGTGATTGGCACCCTTCGCGGACGCTCCAGCTAGAACCATCATCATCGCCTCTTCATTGACACGCTCATCATCGCTCGCACCATGAGTGTCTCCGCTAATTCGTAGTCGCTTCTGAAAATTCAGAACTCTTCCTGGTCGCGTGACTAATCCACTTGAAATTCCGAGGGCAGAAGCGATAGCAATACCAGGATCTGTCTGAGGCGGAGACCTCACTCCAGCCGTCGTATGTCTTCGAGCGCGAACAATCGGTGGCGACACAGACGAGGGTGGAGTCTCGACGTGATATAAAGGTACTGAAGATGAGGACGGTATAAATCTATCTGGTGACAGCGCGCCGCGGCTCGAGAGGATCCGATCTCGCCTGCGTGACGACGAAGAACTGGATGATGACGAACTGGAGCTTGATGACAGAGGAGAACGAGCGGAAACTGCTGGATTACGGAAGCGCGTCACTGGAGTGCGAATAGTGAGTGATGGAGGACTACTGTGCCAGCGCTGATGGCCGCTAGGAATTTGGGCTTGTAGTGATAGTGCTACTTCATCGACACTTGGTCCTTCGGTCGGCGCATCCATTTCAGAAGTCGTTTCTGTTGCCGAATATTTGGCCAAAACTGACTGTCGACGTACTTAGAGACTCCTAATTCCGTACTTATCCGGGCCGCAATAATAATCTGACTTTTGCCGAAGCACTAGCGCAAGCGATCCAACTCTTGGCCAGAATCTAAATTTCTTCACAATGTGTTACTAAAAATTTCGGACGATGTCAACAAAAACGAATGACTAAGTACTCCGTGAAAAGAGTGGTAATCTATGTAGATCAAAGGGTGAAGGCGTTGTACAAGAAAGTCTGCCTTCTAGCTCAATCCATGCTCGCATAGAGGTGTGCGCGACGTGGTTGTGGGCGCGCGTCCGATTTGTTTGTTTTGATTCAACGCGTCTCCTGCTAGTTTAGCCTGGTGCGCAAGACAAATACTCTGAAAGTGAGGGCTTTGGGTTAGGGTAATATTTACTCTATATGCTTGTTTGTAATCGTTTAACTTAACCAAGATTTCACGGCGTCTTGTTCAAAAAGTACAGCATACATTTTACAATGCGATCGTTATAAATTTTAATGTCAGGCCGACAGGGCGTTAGGGCCAGCTTTCTGAAAGTCATGCAGAGGTCCCCATCCATATTATCGTGAATGAACATAATGAGGACGACAAGAACTGGTTGTATCGGCAAGGTTTGGGCAAATCGGCAATCGGCATCGTCGAACTTAAGGTCTGCCGATAGTTATCGTCTATCGTATCGGCAGACGTTAGAAGCTTCACGATACGATATCGTCTATATCGGCGACGATACGATATTGATCTCATTACCTTTAACAGGAAAAAGCTTTTGGACACACCATATAATCTGTAACTATTAACTAATACTATAATCCGTAATTTCTAACTGAACAAATTTCTAACTGATTTGCCATCTTATCTGGCCGTTGGGCCACAAGGAGTTACTCTTGAGTGTCTGGTACTGCACAGCGGGTGAGTGGTGGGCGGAGTACGTGACTGTCACGACAGTGCAAAATCCGTGTTCCGTGTCTCCTTCGGACATGGTGTCACCGTACTGCTCCGTGTTTCCTTCCGAGATGATGTCACAGCGCAGTTTCCTTTAATTTTCTTTAGATCTGATCTTGCAGGAACTAAGAAAGGATGGCAATTCTGGTAGGCCGATTCTACAGACTATACGCCGGAACCTCCATCGACAGACACATAGTCAAGCAAATTATAGAAGTTCTAAGAACCATTGATAAGGATCAAATTAGATTTCAAGCTTGTTGCCGTGAAAGGTTTACCGCGCAAACCGTGAGATGGTGGACGTTAAGAGTTCGAAGCTATTTCCGGCCGCAGGTCCTCATCAGTGTGTAGGTTAGTAGTGCCGGATCTGCACGGACCGCAGATCTTTAACTACTCGCTGGCAGAAAGGATCCTCTTTCTGCGAAGCGGCCATCAACTCTCGCAGTCTTAAGTGTTTGCGTTGGGTTTCGGCTTGGACCGCAGCCCTTGCCGTGACTTCTGGTCATGTACTACAACTTGACTGGTCTCAAGAGGTGATCAGCCTTTACCCTATCTCCCAGGCTTTCCATAGAGGACTTGACTGCTCCTTCATCTCGGATCCCTAGCACACTCGAATCCAATTGCTCATCGTGGTACCGCAGCACCATCAAGCGATGCATGTTGTACGCGCGCAATCTTGTAAAAAATTCTGCTGGACTGCTGGCAATTCAATAATTGTGAAGGGTTGCTCAGTAGTAATAACCCAACGAACGAAATTCCTTTCCAGCAGTTGCTGGTGATCGTGCGGCGCGACTGTTATCGGGTATTCCGTAGTTAGTGCGGTCCATGGCAATTCCCCATACAAAAACCAGCCATGTTATGTTAAGAATTTAATCTGGGCAAGATTCGAACCCAGCCGCACAAAGAAGTCGCGTTTACGCATTTATATTGAGACTGTAAGACGCTATTTTTTCTCGCTCGTGGAGCAAGCGGTTAGTCGAGATTCGGAGGAAGTTTACGACAGACAACCACCAGGAGCGTCCTCACCAATTGGCACATACAATCACGGCTTGCAGTAGCTTAAAAAGTAAAAGTCTAATTTGCTATGCATAAGGCTGTTGACGATATTCGACCGATTAGCGGCGTCGGATGCGATATCGGCTAATCCCCAGGCGGCGAATGCGAATGCCGAATATTATCCGCAGCGTTCTTCGACTGGAATCGAATATTCGAAATCGCATTGCAAGATCAACCGTAGAGAAATAAATCCGATGGGAATTCAAGCTGCCACAAAGTCCTAAGCCTTCGTATACGGGCGTTTGCCAGTTAGGTCTTGTCCGATTGTTCACACAGTAGACTCCGGCTGTAGTCTTCTTACCTCTATGACTAATTTGCATAACTAGCACCTGTGCAAGCTATCGCATGCCTTACTGCCTATTTCTATGCAATTTGCAATGGTTTCTCCTCTCATATTTTCTTTCGAAGCTCTACTGCGGCCCTAACCCGCACTTGCTCTTGGTTTCAGCATGGGCGCTGTGCGGCTCGACCCCTTGGAATTATATGACGTCAGGTAGAGGCGGTGCGTTCCCGAGGCGGACCCGGAACTTGTACGACTGTTCTCCGGCAGGACCGTTCTGAACGTCTGTACTGTAAATGTCAACATTTTCTCCTTCTAACTCTGTATCGCTCCTGGAGATCTGGGAACATGTCGACCTCTGGTCACCCAAAGGAGCTTCGTAATTTTGCTACTCAATTATGAGCGCGATCGGCAATGACGCGTTGCTATCGGCCACAGGGTGTGATGCAGTCACCAATCAGCATGTATATAGCCCGGTCCTAGCATCCAGAGCGGCTGAAGACATGTTCTCTGTCGGATCATTACGCCGAATTACTCTAATGGCTCATTCTGAATTATTAGAGATTGTGAGACGCCCTCTTTCTCCAGACACTCATCTAGAGGTACCAGCAACCAGATCGGAGTATGAACGTGTTCAAGAGATCCTTGAAGGAGAGGACGCAAAGTAAGTACATATTACTAAAGTGCGCAGGTAATCGGCCAGGTATCGCAAAAATGCTGACGCAAATTCTAGATTCCCAACACTTCAGTACGATGGTTTTCGAAAAGTGGTGATCATTTTCGCGGCACCTAGTCCCCTTCATGGCGATATGGTGGGCCAGGTGCTCAGCAAGATCTCTGACCAAGTCAAGTTGATGCCAGGAATGGATGCAAACATTAAAGGTTGTCTATTTAGCTCAAGCGATCGGAGAAACACCAGAATTACTGGCGACACATCCACAACAAGAACTTGGGATGGTGCCTTAGTGTATCAAACTGATGAGGGCAAGACGTTGATGGTTGCAGTCGAAGTAGGCGTGTCACAGACCTACGAGAGCCTGAGAGCCGCAATTTCATTTTCAGTTTGTGCGCTCCGCTGCCGAGTAGGAATAGCAATGTGTATCAACGAAGGGGATCGTGGTACTGCGCCAACCATCCGATACTATGCGACACTCGAGGAGGAAAGGGCCGCAATAGGAGAAATAGAGCATGACCTAGACTCTCAACTGCAGGCCCATCCATTTGGACCTCTGAGGATAGCGGAAGATATCTGGTTTGGCGAAGTCACAAGTGTAGTTTTTGAGACTTACCGCCTGGAAGACAACAGCTCCCCGCCGGAGACTCTCCTCAACCCAACGCAGTCTTTTGTAAGTATGAGCAAGCTACATATGTAATATGCCAGCTAATGCACGAGTTTATAGACGATTGTAGAAAATGGGCGATTTGTCGGAGGTGAGGTTCCTCCAAACCTTGCGGAAATTACACTTGGGGATTGCATCCCCACACATGTACTAAGCAGCAACAATATAGAAGTGACTCCCGTGAATTTCTTCCGCCAGGACTGGTTCGAACAGACATTTCGCTTTTCGATGTTAGAAACTGCCATGGGGCGTGTCGTGGATAAGAGTAGAGTTCAACGTGCATAGGGTTTACATACTTCTGACAGCTCTCTGTTTTCATTTGCAGCATTTTGTATCTTTAGGGAAAGTATTCATTGTCCAGATTTAGTACTGGTAGACCCTTGCCTATCTGATACATACACACTTTCCACAGTCTTTGGTACCTGCTTGGATCGCGGTTGAGAGAACTCGCAGGTTACTCACCCTTGCCCATGACATTCGAGTTCATTTAAGCACAAGTTTAAAAATCATTGCTGTTAGGTTTGCCTTCGCATTGTAAACAAACTATACGGTTGAGGCTAGGTTGGGCAGGAGCACGAATAGGGCTGGACACGATACGATATCGCCAGGTTTTGCCCATATCGCATATTGTATCGCCTATATCGTGTCCAGCCTTAGTCTTGATCGTAAATATGTGATTTGCTGTAGGCCGACTTCATCCACGCGTATTGCCTTTGGCGAGTGGTATCCTGGGAGATAGAGTAGGATGATAATCGGTATTAGACGAGGTTACGTTGGCACTTTGTCGAACTACCTTATCGAATCGAGAGACACACCGTGATGACAGCGTTCAGTACACGCTCAGAGATTCCAGGGTGTCCGTAGTTAGGGCTGTTGGCGATACGATATCGACGACGCAACAGCCATATCCGTGGTTATTAGAAGAGTTATGCTCGTGCACGCAGAATCTGGACGGGTCGCTTGCTCCACGTATGGTGCAGGGTATTACACTTGCTGGCAAGGTAAACTGCCAGTCCAGTTACGGTACTGTAGAAAGTAAACATCGCGTTAATGTGGATGCTGTGATTGGGCTCTCAAACATTATTGCTACATTATTTACACGGCTAGGCGGAATTTTACAAAACTAAGAATCATTCAAGCACAAGCGGCAGCTAAATATGATGATATTGACCAAACTTCGAGCAAATAATAGGTTTAAGCACATCTCTAATAAGTGGTAAAGATCAACTCTCGCATATTCATCCCAAACATATTAAGGAGCATTGATAACAGAACAACAATCGCGCTAAACGGTCCCAATAAATCATAACAAAAATTCTATTTTTTTCTGCTACCATACATAATTTACAAAGCGTTCTTCCTCTAGACTGCAAGTTAGCACTATATATAATTAATAGAAGACATCGCACAACTAACCGTAAGGTAATCGACTAAAATCAAAAAATTGTTAGCACAAACCCGACTACTGATACTACAGTATAAAATTTATACATACATCGTGAATATGTGTAACCGATAAACGGGAGATTCTCCTTTGCGAGATCGTCACCATTCTGCAGCGCCTGAGTAGCCGCCGCATTGGCAGCGGTGATGGCAGGTGCATCTGGAACACTCTCCAAATCTTCGGTAGGGAAATAGCTTGTATCAGTAATCGAACTCAGCTTAGGAATAAATGGCGCATTGAATTCTCGGATGCTATCCCAATCGACGCCATCGAAGAAGGGATGAGCTTTAATCTCATCGGCGCCACAACGACCGAGTCGCTGCTCCGCAGAAGTCAATAGTCGACGAATAAGATCCTCAGCTTCATGCGACAAATGAACTTCGTCAGGAAAATACAACGTTTCGGGCCAAGCTAAAATCTTTCTGTAAGTCTCAGTGGGAGTCTCAGAACAAAATGGCGGCCATCCAACGAGGCACTCGAACATAATCGCACCCAAACTCCACCAATCACACTCCTGACCGTATCCCTGATGAATGAAAATCTCAGGTGCAATATAGTCGGGCGTGCCCACAGTAGAATAAGCCAGTAATCGTCGCGACTTCCGCCATGTCTGTCGATTCGAAATCGTAAGGTGAATCATGGAATTCCGTGGAGGTTCAGTCGAAGGACTCTTCTCAAGTAGATTACGGTAGTAGTTGCTATCGTGAGTCTGATGGAGACCAGTCGACAGCCCGAAGTCTGACAGCTTAATATGACCGTCCTTGTCGATGAGAATGTTGTCGGGCTTGATGTCACGATGAATGAAGCCTAGTTTATGAATAGCCTCGATAGCTAGAACGCATTCTGCCATGTAGAATCTCGTAATGTCTTCGGAGAACACATCATACTTAATAAGCATCGTCATCAGATCTCCGCCTGGCAAGAATTCCATGATCAGGTACAGATAGTGAACATCTTGGAATGAATAGTAAAGAGAAACAACCCATGGTGAATCAGATCCCGCCAAGACATCTCTCTCAGCTTTGACATGGGCTAACTGATCCTTCTTAAACATTTCCGACTTTAAGAGAGTCTTCATAGCGTAAATTTTTCCGGTGTCCTTCTTTTGTACTAATCGCACTTCACCGAATGCACCCTTGCCAATCACCTTCACGGTATGGAAATCATCGAGTACCAATCGAGTCCTTCGTAGTCGCAAAAAAGTAGACTCCTTCCTTCCAAGATTCTGTAGTTGCCGATTCTTACGTTCCTCGGATCCTCGCTCTATGGCCAGTTTGTTCTCCAGCTCAACTCGCCTATGAATAGTCTCAACTCGCGTCCTCAGCCAATGATTATGAAACACAGACTAACCTTTGATTCCGTTCAACGGCATGTGATACATTTAACTGATAAAAGTTTTCTAATTTTAGTTTCGCGGCAGCGGCTCTTTGCAGCGTGAGCTTCGAAAATTGATCCGGGTTTCGCTCGAACATAACGTAATCGCTGCCACTGCTACCATTTGAATTCACGCTTCCTGCGCTTCCCATCCCGCTACCAGCACTGCCAATAGTTGCTGGAAGATAAGTCGTCGATGATTGAGGTGTGTTATTTCCACTTCGCGGGGGCGGTGGGAACTGCGAATACCCAGGAGCCCCGTTGGCGCCTGGTGGGGCCAACGGATTTCTCTGGGAAGGCAGTTGTTGCTGAAGCTGCGCTAATTGCTGCTGTTGCTGATATTGCTGTAATTGTTGCTGCTGTAGTTGTTGCTGCTGTTGCTGCGAGTTCTTGCTACGGTCGAAGAGGAACATGTTGTTAGTCTGCGGCTGTTGAGGTTGCTGGACGAAAGGATATTGTGCCAATTGCTGACTTGCGTATGAGAAGGTGGATGGCGGTTGGCTTTGATCTATCGGTGAAAATATTTGAGGATACTGTTGCTGCTGTTGGTGTTGTTGTTGTTGTTCTTCTTGTTGTTGTTGTTGTTGTTGTTGTTGTTGCTGGTGCTGCTGCGCGTAATACTGCAGATATTGAGGAGCCTGTTGAGCTTGCGTAGCTTGCGCCTGCTGCTGATAATAGTAATACTGTTGTTGCTGCTGCATAGTAGAATAACAGCACACACGGCAGATGCTGCTTCGAGCTGCTTCGAGCTGCTGATGAATAAACTACACCGAAGCTAGCTGGCTTAAAAAGAAATGGCGGGTGATCGAGAGCTCGATAGAACTTCCAGACGCGCGAAATGGCGGTGGACTAAGGGGCATAGGTCTGCTGGAAGGGGATGACTGGTATATCGCAGTGTAATTAGACTTCAATATTCTGGCAATGGCTCGTCCGAGAATGTGAAGTTAGAAGCCTGAACTTGACGCGCCAGAGAAACTTAATCAAACCCGCACTTTGAATGTTTTTCAGTCACTGTTTCGATCTAAGGACTGGAAGCAAAATTGTGAATGCTCGGACATATCTGCGCAAACATCGGCATATAAGCAGTGACGGAAATTACTAATATATGCGCGTAAACGCCATCGAGACAATTTGTCGCGTCGAAGTCGCGCTGCGATGTTTTATTTAAGCAACGGACACATTATTGTTATTATCGATTGGTCCATAGAGGGAAGCTAATAGGAAATAGCGCGTGGAATACAGGAACTGCTTCGCCGTGGGCCGCTGTTCGGTTGACCGTTCGATTGATTCTGAAAGAGACCGTGTTCATTGAACGTTCTGTAGCATTTGCACTACGCACGCGTATCACCGTGACGAGAGCCGGGCTTTAGAAACCAAGAAACCAACAGTGTTTTCATCGGCTATCGCGACGTCATTCCGAAATATATCTTTAAGTTGAATTTAATTGAGCACCAGAAGAAAGTCTATATTTGAGCATTAAGCGAGTCGTAGTGAGCGGCACTAAAAAAGGTATATACAAGATCACCAATGTCGGTCTCGTTAGACATCCTCTTGACTCTCTCTACCACTTTCGAGATCTATGCCGCCTCCACCACCCTCCACATTACTCTCGCCGCCACCACTAGGTCCTACAAAATAGGAGCGCATATGGCTTTCTCTATTGACCTGAGAACCTCGACCACGTCCTGTGCTATAACTAGTGGTGTTGGCGCTTATACTGCCCGGATTGTGATGTCGTGTTCCAGTGCTATGGTGGGCACCACGTCCGCGATGTGGCTTCTCGCCCGATGCAGCAGCAGTCTTGGCCGCTAACATCTTTTCAGCGCCTTCCTTCATACTGTCAGCATGCACCTTATACTCAATTGCAATATTCGAGAGGCCCAACACGTTTCGTATGATGTCCCTGTCACGCAAATTAGACTAATGTGACCTAATGCCATTAGCGTGATTGATACCAAATACGAACCTTATTTTTAAATTGATAGCCCCGTTGCTTCCCTGCTTGTTCCACACGGAAATAATATCTGCTTCGCGCCGGATACTAATAACAGCACCAACTACCTCATCGCCCAAGGTACTACCAAATTCTCCACCAATAATGGCGAGTAACAAGGACTCCCATGGAACAGATCCGGTTCCCTTCTTCAACTTGAGAATCCACTTGCCACCATTGACGTTGGTAGGGTCCTCCCATATTGGACGAACTCCAGTCTTGAATAAATGGTACTCAGATGTATACGGCAATGCTGACGGTCTTGCAAGATAGGAGTACAGCCGCCAAAAGTCTTCAGCCTAACAGATCGTCAGCAACCGTGTCATTGGTCTTAAAACGCTAAGAGATATTACAGTTGAAAACGACAATATTTCCTTTGTGGCCTTTTCGTAGTCAGATATCTTCACACCCGGAGCCCGATGCAAAAACCACAGTGTCCAATTGTACTTTAAGGGATGCTCGGGTGCCGAAATCGGAGCCCCATTAGGTTCGCTGTCAACTGTCGACCGGTCAAGACCCGGAAATAGATTATCGTCGTGGTGCTACCATGAAGATAAGCAGTTTGATCAATAGGCAGAAGATTTGCGAAACCATAAAACCATAGGAAAAAAATACCTTGTCGTCAAATCCTCCATGGACCCTAGAAAGACTTAGCGAGGATTGTGAAAGTCCTGATCTGGACAGATCCGTAGCAAGAGGCGTAGGCGACATGGGGCTGCCATTACCACGCGGCAACATAGATGCTTGCGATAGAGATGGTGACAAACCAAATGTCAATGGAGACGTTATTGACACCGGCGACGGTACAGATGGACTCGACAATAAAGATGACGCTCCTGTTCCTGAGTCAACAATTTCGATATGTCAAACCTGTACTGAGGAATCAAATAATACCACTAATGACTGTAAGTTAGAAATATCGGCACTAGATATCTCAAGCAATGGGATACTAACTTTGTTCGTCTTAACCAAATATTGGTTGGATCCATGTGTTCAAACTATTGTGTTATCGTAGTAATTGGCGTTCGAGCTCCCGTTCCACTGGCCGCCGGGAAGAATAAGTTTGCAACGTAATATCGACAGCGTCTTAATAATTGAGCAATAGCGAAGTTCCGTATCAAGGTTTTACATCTAATTATACCAATTTCCGAATTATAATAACAGGGGTGTAGGAGTTACGCGACTGTAATATATGATAGAACCCCGAAAATTTGATCCGGCAGTCGCAAGCGATATAGAGTGACGTCGTTGGCATCTCCAACGACCCAAGACTTCGAGAGGTGTGCTAAATTTTTTTTTTTCCCCTTATAACCGATGACCGCAGACCAGCGCAAATTTCTGCGCATTTGTATTAAACAAGGCTATTATTTTCTATGATTCTTCATAATCCTGATGGCTACGTTACTGGATGCGGTCCAGAAAAATCCGACCTTAAAACCATCGCATTTTAGGCGCCGCCTTTCTTGTTTACAAGTCTGCAGCTGGCTGACCCATGACGGTGTGATGACCTTAGGATATCGATACATAACTACAATTGGCATAACCCGTTTATATAGGCAGATTTTACTCACGCGATGGCGCGCTAGCGAGACTAGATGAATGGTATTTTGTGATTTCTTACGCTGTTCATTGGGATATGGAACGGTCAAAGATTGATTGACACGGTTCTAAGACAAGGACGACAAACTCTGGTAACCTGATCTAACGGCCTCCACCAAGTTCAAGGGTTTTATTGTTCTATTATGTTCATTAAAGCCGGTTGTTGGTGGTGCAACTGTCAGCTCGGGCATGACAGTCTGTCAGCGGGTGGGCGTGAAGACGAACTACGGCAAAGAAAGTTCTGAGTCTTACTTGTGCTTTGGTTTATTTATCGTAATATTTATAGAGACATTTGCTGATCTGTGGTAGATTTATATCCTGAGGAAAATAATTGTGGACGAATTCTCATCAAGCAAAGATTGATGGACATACAATGACGCGGCACTTTATATGTAGAGGGCAATTGTATTCCAGTCAGAAAGCGATAGTATAATAGTAATAATAGATCAGGTGTGATTTGCACTATCCCTGCACTCTCAGTCTCTCTAAATCGTAGCTAAGAGGCCAAAACGCGTAAAGTACTCCTACTCCCAAGAAGTTTAATCCTTCGATTCGTTTTCCCTTCGATTAATTAGGGACAAATCGTAGATCTAGCCTCCGACGGCGACAGCGTACACAACGACGATTTATTTCTGATCATATGCGAATTGACTGAATTTTATAAGCAGAATTTGGTTACTCTGCAGTTTCTCCTCGTGTGGAGAAGTTTGACAAATGACTACGATAATCGAAAGAATTGCGGCTTTAAAGCCAGAGGAGCCCTTCTTCTCCTTTGAATTTTTTCCGCCAAAGACAGACTCGGTATGGTTCTTGAAATAATATTATAAGATAATTTAATGTCGCTCTGGACTTATTTGCAATCGCTAACTTGTGCGTATCTTGCAGGGAGTTCAGAATCTCGTTGCTCGTCTACGCCGTATGGCGCAATTGAACCCACTCTTTGTCAATATCACTTGGGGAGCTGGCGGATCAACCGTATCAAAGTCATTGGATCTTGCTACATTATGCACGTCTGAACTGGGCCTTACTACTTGTCTCCACTTGACTTGCACGAACATGGAAAAGAATATTATCGACGAAGCACTCACGAAAGCCAAGCAACACGGAATCCGCAACATTCTCGCATTGAGAGGTGATCCTCCCAGAGGGGTAGAGTACTGGACACCGCCAGAATCACAGGAGTTTTTGTACGCAGTTGATTTGGTACGGTACATTCGTCAAGAATACGGCGACTACTTCTGTATTGGAGTCGCCGCATACCCAGAAGGTTACGCCGACGGCTCCAATCCCGAGGCTCAAGATCCTAAGATAGATCTGCCATACCTCATCGAGAAGACTGCTGCTGGAGCGGACTTTATCATGACACAGCTATTCTTCGACACCGACAAATTTCTTGCATTTGAGAAAATGCTACGGGAGCATGAGTCCGGAATTTTCGAAACGATTCCGATTATTCCTGGATTGCTACCTATTAATACATTCCAATCTTTCATTCGTACCGCCAAACTGAGTCATGCACACATTCCCGACAGTGTCCTCGAAAAGCTAAATTCTGTTCCCAGCACGGATGACGAGCAGGTTAAGCAAGTTGGGGTTGAAATCCTAGTGGAAATGATTGACCGGATTTACAATGAGACTGACCATCGCGTTCGTGGCTTCCATTTCTATACTCTCAATCTCGAGCGCTCTGTTGCGTTGATACTTGACAAGAGCAACGTCGTTAAAACACCTCTAAGACTCAAGTTAGTCTCTCAGACCACGGAAAAGAAGATAGAGAAGCCCGCCTCTATCGAATCAGTACTTTCAGACGGTGTGAAGGATGTCAAAATTACCGAGAAATTTGCCGTTGCTGTTCCAGCGTCTGAGGTGTCCATGACATCCGAGGCTTCTTGGGACGATTTTCCAAACGGCAGATGGGGTGATCCTAGATCACCAGGTATGACTTCGGTACTTGCATGTTTGATGATGCAACTAATGCAGGTTTAGCCTACGGTGAGATTGATGGATATGGCATCACTCTCCATGTGCCGCCGAAGAAAGCTCTAGAGCTATGGGGAAGCCCGGAAACTACAGCGGATATTTCGGAGTTATTTGTTCAATACCTAAAGGGTATACTACCAGTCCTACCATGGTCAGAAGAGGAGGGTTTGAGCCCCGAAACAAAACTAATTGAAGCCGACCTGATTAGATTAAATACGCTTGGTCTCTGGACAGTTGCGTCGCAACCAGCGGTCAATGGCGTCCGAAGCGACGACAAGATCTTCGGCTGGGGCCCTCGCAATGGATATGTTTTCCAAAAGGCATTGATCGAGTTTTTCGTGCCCGAAAGCATATGGTTTACACTCAAGGAGAAGCTTCAGATCGGTGACTCGGTGTCATACTATGCCGGAAATAGTAGGGGCGATTTCTTCTCCAATATGAACGCCAACGATGTCAACGCTGTTACCTGGGGCGTCTTCCCCAACAGAGAAGTTGTCCAGCCGACGATAATCGAGGAACAGTCATTCAAAGCGTGGAGTGAAGAAGCCTTCGCCGTCTGGAAGGAATGGCAACGTCTGTATCCTCGTGCATCTAAGACGTCAAACCTCATCAACACGATCCATGAGTCCTACTTTTTGGTTTCTATTGTTCATCATGACTATGTTAATACCAATGCACTATGGAATTTTTTGCAGCTATAATTGATATATTTTTGGTTATAGCGCTAGGCAGGGATGGGAAAAGTCATTTGATGGGAAAAGTTGAATTTCGTCCAAAGACATTTAGACGTATATTTGATTAAGCGCCAGTTTTTGCATTTTACTGTTAAAATTCATTAATATTTATCATCCGAGCGATTCCAATCTATCTATAAGACAATTACGATCTTTTCATCCCATAAACGCCAAAACCATCAATGCGATCAATCCTTAAAAATGGAACTTGAAATTATGTCCACCAGCATGCTGGCGAGATCCACTGCTCTGCCTATAAAACGTTCGTCCACCCTGCTGGAAAAACTGCTGTTGGCCGCCACCGAAGCCCCCGAATCCGGGTTGGAAGAAAGGATTAAATCCCCCCGCGCCGCCACCGGGCTGGGAGCGATCGTTAGGATCATCGCCATTATCAAATCGCTCACGAAGTTCAGGATTAGAGAGTACCTCATACGCCTCATTTATTTCAGCCATTTTCTTTTCAACTTGGTCAAGTTTGAGATCGCCTCTATACTTGTCAGGATGGAATTCCTTAGTCTTCGTACGATACGCCTTCTTGATATCTTTATCAGTCGCATCACGGCCAACTCCAAGAACTTTGTAATAATCCTTCGAATTGGCCCGTTTCAGAAGCACATGTGCCTCATTAAGCATACTATTAACCCGCTGGTTCTGGCCACCCGATGCTTCCTTCGCTTTATTCAACAGTTCAATAGCCTTGTCAAACTCGTCATTGTTCATGTGAACTCTCGCAGTAAAGAGCAAAGCAACAATAGACTCTGGGCGATAGTCGAGCGTGCGTGCGCAGTATGTGATTCCCGGTACCCATCTCTTGAGGTCAAGATAAGCCTCGCAAGCAGCTTCGAGAAGCTCGACCTCCAGATCCTTGGTGGTGGTGGGTGGGATTTTCTCTTCCTTCTCGACATTCGCGGCCATCTCCTCAATCTTCTTCAACAAGGCTTCTCTATCTGAACCTCCAGAAACAATCGACTTTTCGAGCGCAACCCACATGTGTTTCTCCTTCAATTCGTTCGCCTTCACTATCTCCTTATCTAATCGCTTGTACTCTCTGAATGCAGACTTACAAGCTTTCGCATCAGGATCGTAACGCAAGCACTTTCCTAATTGCTGAATTGCACGATCTCTGTCGTTCAAGTATAAAAATTGAAGTCGCGCAATGCGAACATGGGGTTCCGGCAACAGCGGATTCGCATTGGCAACGTGACTCAAGTCCGCAACCGCCTCACGAATAAGTCCCTTTGCAAGTCTGCACTCACTTCTGAGAGATCGAAGCGAGGTCACAGCAGATGCGGATGAAATAGCGTTAGTCGAGTGCGCAATACACTCATCCAGATTTCCAGCCTCCCTCGCCTTAAGTGCAGCTTTGACCTCATTCTCAGCTGCAAACACTGACTCGATATTCTCCTTCTGATTGCCGGCCGCAGCCTTAAAGTCTTTTCGTGCACCGTCCCAATTACCCATCTTCAACCTTAACTTTCCCCGCTGCACGAGCGCGGAGTCAAAATCAGGCTTCATCTCCAACACATGATCAAAATCCGCAATTGCGGAGTTCAATTTTCCAATCGATAAGTAAGTCGCGCCACGCTTGAACACGGATAAATAGTTCTGAGGATCAGATTTTACAGCAGCATCGTAGAATTGCAATGCGTCCTGGAAATTGCCTTGCGTAAGGAGCGTGTCTGCTTTCGCGAGGTACGCGGAAGGCGTGAGGCCACCGAGGTCGACCTCCACGGCGCCAGTACTGGACGCCAGGAGCATCAAAACAAAGCCGCTCAGGACATTTGATCGAAGTATCATGACTATATGCTCAGATCGTCCCGATACCTAATGCGTACAAAGTAGGAGACTGAAATCTCTGAAACTGGAGGTGCCGTTGAGGCCAGCTAGCTATATGGCATTGTACTCGACTGGCGAGATCGCCCGCCACATTCATGTTACCCGGCCCGGTGATTAAGAAGTTATCACATCTTTCAACCCACGTCTACCCAGAACATTTATGGTCGATGAACATAAAACATAAGTAGCAACAATGTCACCAACAATATGGGGGTACATGCCCGTTATGAGAAATGCGTCAAACTGTATTATATTCCGCCTGCATCTTCTCTTAAATCCAACATTGTACGTGTAGCTCTTAAATGGTTTACAGTGTGTGATTGCATGCAGCCACTACTCAAGCAAACGCATCAACAACATAATTCGGCAACAATCGGAGTCCCTGTATATTAAGTACTACGTTAGATGTATTATTTTAAGCACCAGTTGCCGAAGAAACGATGAGCGCGAAGTTTCACCGACTCGAATCGCAGGCAGGATTCGGGTCCGAGCAGAGCAATATGATGGGGTTTGTACCTCGCCGATTGCCGATACAACCCTCGCCATTATCAGCCTGCCATATCGATTCGCCAATTGTCAGTTTGATGTTCTCAATCCCAAGTCTGGTCAATTCCTCGGTTATACATTGAATTTAGCATAGTTGATGAATAATGACGACGATATTGACAACGATCAATCCAAAGGCGTTAAAAGTGGATGCACTTGCATCATTTCTGCAATTGCTGGAGTCCGTGAGTACTCAAAATCCCATCTTGCGAAATCCCATATTTAACAGTGTGTTGCTCAGGTTCGGGGAAAGAAATCTTTGATTTTAGATAGAACGCTGTCCGCGCCATTGAGTCATATTGCCCGATTTTCGGTGTTACAAGTACGTCCTTATTGGTTTCCCGGCCTACAGTGATATTGGAAATTCTAACGACACTAGGAACACGGCGTTGATAATATATTTTGGCTTGATGATGGTCCACAGAAGGACACCGTGCAGAGGAATATTGTGTATCTAATACGAGGTGATATTAAGAATGCGCGGATAGTCTGCGGTATGTGGGTCGTTCACTTAGTTGTGGTCTAGGTACTAAGATAACGACATACAGATCAAGTCAAGAGGATAATCCAAACTTCTGATGTTGACTACGACTTCAATGTGTTTCTTTACCCCCGACGGATGCTGTCAGTGGAAAAAATCTTTGAAGAGGAAGGCGTACTCGGCGACGTTACAATATCAGAGTGGAACCTTGGCTTCATACCGCTGGAAGAAGATGTATTCAGTATTGAACTACCAAATGCTGGATTTAAAGATATGTATCTGGTATGCCTTGCTGCCATAGCATATTTGTCAATTGCTAATAACTTACAGTACGGGCTGCCTACAACCGTAAGTTTCGCCGCACTCTCGCTGAATGCGCTGCAGAAACAATATGGTGTATATCCGCGTATAATAGGAAAAGGCAATAACGCAAAGAAATTATGCGACCTATTACTACGCATGCGCCAAGAGTCGCAGGCAAGTTCAGAACAGGCAGAATGGGCAAAAGGTGACACCACGGCGTTCGAACAACTTGTTATTATCGAACGAAGCACAGATATGGTGACACCGTTGATGACGCAATTGACGTACGAAGGATTGATAGACGAAGTTTTTGGAATCAGTAACTCTCAGGCGGAAATTCCAAGTGCGATATATACCGCCGCGAATCCCAAGTTACCGCCGAGTGCACCAAGCAGTAGCTCCGTAATCAGCAGCGCGCCGATAACAGACAGGAAAACTCGTAAAATCGTCTTGGATTCTAACGACGGGCTATTCGCGACTCTGAGGGATTTGAACTTTGCAGTCGTAGGCACAACTCTGAATAAAGCAGCTCGAAAGCTGAATGAAGAATATGAGGAACGGCATCAAGCGAAGACAGTATCTCAGATCAAAGAGTTTGTAGGTAAACTAGGAGGTCTACAAGCTGAGCACCAGAGTCTTCGTCTGCACACCAATCTTGCAGAAGAAATCATGAACAGAACAAAAACTGAGTTTTTCAACCGAGCGCTGGAGGTACAGCAGAATCTCGTGGCATCAGGGTTGGATACTAGCTCATTGAATCAGACAATCGAAGAGCTAATTGCCCGTGGCATTGCAATTGATTCTGTTTTGCGGTTACTCGCCGTTGAATGTCTCTCAAGCGGCGGTATGAAGGAGAAAGACCTTGCCCAGTTCAAGAGACTGATATTAAATGAGTACGGATATGAACACATCCTCACGCTGAGTATCTTGCAAAAGCTGGACTTGATCTATGCGCGAGGAAAAGGATCTTCTCAATTCCAGTTCTCGAATTTACGTAAGACTCTGCGATTAATCGTGGATGACGTGAACGAGCAAGCACCGGATGATATCGCATACGTCTACTCCGGCTATGCACCACTGAGTATCCGACTAGTGCAGATGGTTATCCAAAAACGCGCTCTTGGCACCAGAATATCAAGTTTAGGCTCGGGATGGCGTGGTGCCGATGATATATTGCGGAACATTAACGGCGAGCATTTCGAGGAACTTCAGAAAGGCGAAGAGCGCGCACTTCGAGCAAGAGCTATGCTAAGCGCAAAGAAGGAGAAGAAGACCGTCGTGGTATTTTTCTTGGGCGGTGTCACGTTCACTGAAATCGCTGCATTGCGGTTCATTGCTAAACAGGAGACTGAACGGCGGAATATTTTGATTCTGACGACTGGTATTATTGATGGAAAAGAGATCATCAAAACGGCGATGGACCAGGTTCCGTCTGTTGGGCAAATGGATGTGTAGGCTTAGGTGAATAGATTTTCAATTGCTTTATTTTGGGTGTATTTTTGGTTGTGAATGTAGTCAGCATATCGGTGTGTGCTAACATTGCGCGAGGTTGTAATCCTAATACTATACAAATAATCTAATAAAGGAGCCGTAGCTTGACACTGAACGGAAGTCCTGGGTCCGTGATTGAAACTTCTTGACCATTTGAAACCAATTCCTTGAGTTTCTTGAAAAGATTTGGACGTGTGGCTTCTTCCAACTGAGGCGGTGATTGCAGGTACAAGTTGCGCTCTGCTGTTCTTAGGGATGGATTTTTGATTCGTCTGAGGTTGGCGTTAATATCTTTAGATTGGAAATCTAGTAAAATTACATACACTTGTTGAGAATCAGGGAGTTGTTGCATAAACTCCTCAAGAGTCCACTCAGGGTTCGCTTCGAAGTCACTAGCAAGATTTCCGCACACAGGACAGTCGTCTTTCTTTTCATACTCAAAAGTGTATGTGTAAATGGAGTCATTGCCGCTGTACATCATATAGTTGTTCATGTACGGGCTGCAAGTGGTAGCGATCTTCAACGCTTCGTTGCAGCAGGATGCTAGCTATTTGTCAGATAGTGAACTTGGAAATTAGGAGTCAGGTACATACCTGCGATGATGGCATTAGTGGATGCGATAGCTGGAATAATGTTCTTCGCGACGCCCTGGGTTAGTGAATATGTAACTCCACTAATTTTAAATTCTCGAGCACGACGCAAAGCGGTTTCATATAGCCATTGAACATGCTCTGGATTGTCATTATCTAATTTTTTATCTGCGCCATCATTAGTTGAGTGTAGACAGACTACATTTTGCAATAAATGTGTATATACCTTTAAAGACTCTAGGCCATTCCAAAACGCTAGACCATTCGACACAGTGCTCCGGTAACCTGGGAGTGTTGGCAATAGTACACATAGGGAAAGTTTGCTGCTTTCCAAGCATCTCGAGAGAGCACTCGTAGCAAGACGTGATGGTGGGTAATATGACACGCGACTGGCCCTTAAATCCTGCACAAGTCAATAGTGCCGTCTAAAAAATCCGCACTGTTACATACCCTCAGTGCCACCGTCAATAAGTGGCTTTAAACTCTCAGGATTATTCATGTCGACCATATTGACAAGCGTAGCATTGATCCATCGTCGCGCCTCAACACTATCCAGTCCGCAAATCACGATACCAAACTGCGAATAATAATCCTCATCCTTATCCTGAATTTTTCCAAAGTAAGGAGTAATGGTGACACCTTTGACACGCTTCATGATAAACTCTGCTGCCACGATGGCCTTGGATTTACCGACGTCCGATTGCCGAAACAGGAACTGCCGATTCAGATTTGATATGTCGATTGTGTCCATGTCAATGACGTGTATGTCTGTAAACCCAGAAAGCGCCAGATTTTTTAAAATCTCACAGCCAAGACCGCCGGCGCCACTATACAGCATTGACTTAGCATCAGGCACGATGCCACTTTCAAGACCGATTCGGAACGTTATATGGACTTACATGACCCTGCATTAACCACGGTTAGCATCTTCATTACAAATCCTGGCAGCTCCGTGATATCAAGGCCACAAAATTCCAACTTACAGAATCTTCATTCTAGAAAGGAAATCATAGACCTCTGGACCAGGAACATACGCCTCGTCAGTAAACGGTCCGGTACGCGCCAAAATCCGCTTCAATGCCGTCCTGCGACTTGTAACACTGCGCGCATCAGTACTTATATCTCACTCTACCGCAAAAAAAAAAATATGTACTTCTTGACAGGACCATCCGCTTCCATAGCCGTCATTTTGTTTACAAAAGTCTCCAGATGAAAGTCTATGATTTGTGTGCTTCGACCTAGTTGCCTTGCATCCACAATGCACGAGACGTAATTAGGTCAGTAATGTAAGTTTCCCTTCTAAACTGGTGGCAAATCTCCGGGTCAGGGGCGCTTCTACAACTACCTTGCGGTTCCGTATTCCTGCGCATCTCTTTTTGATGTCTCCGTTGGGAGCTCATTCAGAAACGTCATCGAGAAGAGCAATTCCACTCCAGCAAGATTTGCCCTCACTGATCTAACTTACTGTTACCCCGCTTACCTATCTTTAATATCAAACCATAATTCGTTTGGACGGCGAGCTCTTGGCAATCTTAATAATACTCGGATCATTTTCGCTTTTGACATTTCGTTGATTATATCAAAATATGGGAGCCAAGAAGAACACAGAAAATTCCAAAAAGGTAAGGATGACCACAGCTACGGTTCCGCGACAATAAATGCTAACGCAACTGATATTAGGCTGCCGGAAATGCTCGCAAGGCTGAAGCTGCGGCCCAGAAGCAAGCTGCCGTTGACCGCAAGGTGGCAGAGGCTGAGGACCGAGAATGGGGCAAGGGGGCCAAATCGAACGCTAAGAAAGAGGCAGAAGACGTCAAGAGAGCCGAAGCACTACGGAAAAAGCAGGAGCGTGAGGCATTATTGAAAGAGGAGCTGGCGTCATTACCGAGTAAGCCTAAGCCTGGTGTCTCCCGTGGACAAGACAAAGTTGCGAGTAAGAGGGCAGGCAAGATTGATGACTTTTTGTCAAATAAGGATTCGATTACTCTTTCTGCTTCGAATATTGATGACGCACTTGATGCTCTGTCGATCAGCGGCGCCAGTGGATCTAAAGCTGGTCCAAATGGAGGCATCGAACGGCATCCAGAGAGAAGGTATAAGGCTGCACTTGCAGCATACGAAGAACGCAGACTGCCAATCATCAAGGAGGAGCACAAGGGCTTAAGGCTCAATCAAATGAAGGAGTTGATTAAGAAGGAATTTGACAAGTCAGAGGAAAATCCATTTAATCAGGTCACAGTTAAACATAATGCGACTCAAATGGAGGTCCGGGAAGTCAAGCAACAGATCAAGGAACAGACCGAAAGAAGACTCGCATCGAATTAGTTCGTTCCAATGCTTGCTTTGGTGGGCGTAATTGCGAAGCAGCCGTGAAGAAACTTGGAAAGTAAATAAATCGTGTTTTGGGGTGGGGATACATAAAAGAATTTTATTTCGTGTTGTATAATATCTGAGACAATATGAAGAGCTATGTTTGCGCTTGCTAATTGTAATAGGAAATTTATGGAAGTAAACCAATTATTTCATTTAAGCACAGATGCTCACCAGACATACGCCAAGACCAGTTACTTACAAACAGTTACTCTAATCCAACACCAAACACGTAAGTTGAAAACAATAAAAGTCGCAGTCAGACCCACGAGTATAAATAATAATTAACAACTGTACGAAATCAGACATCCTGTCTATATCTTCTACTGCTTAGATTTTGCTGGGAGTTCAGCAGTTTCCTTCACATTCTCTGATATTCGTACTATTTGCATCCGCCAAGATAACCAGTCCCTCACCAATTCCCTTGCCAACTGCCCCAAGCACATTTACCCCCGTGACCAATAGGGCATTGCCAACGGCACTACGTGATAGTCTGTCAACAACTGCACACGATAGTGCCAAGGTTCGCTCTGAGACCTTGTACTCTCGTTCTTTCTCAGCCAGTTTCCGAAGCAACTCAATAACATATGGCGTGGATACTTTCATTGTCACCGCTAGCCCTCGTATCAAGTATATGATGGCCTCTTCTAACTTAGAATTGTCCTGCTGCGACTTCGGCAGCTGCTCACCGTTCGCCGAAGCCGACGTCGTATTAACATCTGGTGTAGACCGCCGCTGGAATTCGGTCGCAATAACAGAGTCTGGGACAAACTTGCCAATGTCCATGATTTCTGAAAGAGTCAAGTTGGCGGGCAGTGCTCGGAGCAAGTACGTCAATGCATGCACATACAGCTGCCGACTGATATCATTCCTGGGATCAGTGAGGACTGATCTTTCGTTAGTCGCAGACCATTCTTGCTGAATTGAATGATCCTCCATTTCGGTAATTGATAAAGTCATAAGGTGGTGTCCTGGTGTATTTGTTAGCCGAGTCCTTGATTTCATTGTGATCCAAAATCAATTAGCTAACCATGTTTGGCAAATTTTTTCTGAATACTGCTTGTAGATTCGCCTACAGGCTCATATCTCACAATTTCAGGCGACTCGTTCAGTTTCTCGTCGGACTTTGCTTGGAAATCCAGGTACTCCGTTGCTTCGAGAGTTAAGTTCTTCTGTGGCGATGACCGACCCGGAACGATCGACAACGCATAATTTAGAACCGAGGCCGAGATATGCGTCGGCGAATGCAACAGCGAGGACGATAAGCTCCGCACAGGAGTCATGGAAATCGGGCTAGTCATTTTTTTGCACAGTTCAAAAAATCAAAGTGCTGTTCAGTCCTAGTCGTAAATAACGCACTAGCGAATGTTTTGTTGGGACGAATTCGGGCAGTTTTATCACGATAGTAAACATGAAGTGACGACGATGAGCCGCAGGGATGCTGCCTCGGGTTGCTGTCGCTCAGATCAGCACTAGTGCCGCCGTCATCTCTGAAAAAATTGCCACCATAAAAAATATTAAACTCAACGAAAAATTCTCGACTACATAAATTTATTTTCAGAAAATACAATTTAAACTAAAGGTTTGAGATCTGAAACTAAAGTACAATATGTAAAAAAAATTGGGGTCATCCCGGGCTCGATCCGGGGTCTCCTGCAGTTTGCAAACACAAGTCAGCAGAGCTTCGTAACACCCGAAGCAGGCATACTACCACTATACTAATGACCCGTCGCCATGTGAATCTCAACCCTAATCATGTAATACGTTTTGCATTGAGGGCTAGGGTTATATACGTATCTTACAAAAAAAAAACGTTGGAAAAGGAGAGAGGCCCCTGCGCCATGAACAAGCCTGAATGTGAACGTGAAATGTGTCCCACAGCCCGCAAGCAGTCCTGCGCGTCAACTACGACTACAACTACCGAACTACGACGAAACAGGGCTTACTGACCAGGTCCTACCATCCAGTTCGAGGCCCGCAGACACCGGCGACATCTGTCCACAGGCGGGCCCTGACTGCCGCAAGGGGAGCAGCAATCAGTGCCGCCTACCCCGATATGGACACGGAGGGACGAAGCCAACTGTGCGCCAGAATTGTTGGATGCATATCACTGCAAGATGCCCGGCATTGCGGGAACGAAGGATGGGGGCGATTAATACGTCCAGGTGACTAGGACCGTAAAAAGTCAACGGTTCATTCGCAATGGCGAAAATGGGAGGGGATACTGGATCCCCTTGGCGGACCTTTGTGCAGATCGTGATGGGCCGTGTGAATGAATCGTTCACCCAAGCTCGGGCGGTGAGAGGCGTGAATGTGGCCAGAAACCGGTAATGAATATCCAGTTGGCCTGACAAGGTAATGCAAGGTTAGATCCTTTCCGCCTCCAGCAGAGTGCTATAAATGCCTATTCTATTGGAATAATCGTTAAGCAGAACAACCGTATCTGTACGCGGTAGGGAGCGGGAAAAACGCGTAAAAGGATTTGTCGAATAAAACAGTACTAAGATTGCTATCAAATTGCCGACCTCGAGAAGGATATGACAATGGTTTCTCAAAATGGTTCTGAAATTCGAAGAAATGAATGTTTTCGTTCGAAAGCCTTGCACAGTGGCTGGCTAGCAATGAGTGTATCTAACACGATAAGAAGTCAGAAAGATCACTGGTTGCCGGGCCAGATTGAGGATAAGATGATTAAGGCCGTGCCAGTCCGAACCGGTAAAAGTGAAGGCAAACATTCAACTGACCTATGACGTGAGTGTTGCACGCTCTCCGTAGTGACATACTCTATACGAAGAAAAAACTAGAGTGTTATGAGCGAGTGATGACTCATACTGTTCGGTTGTTATCGAAGGACAGCATCCGCCGAGGACACTTGGATACACTTCGGGGACAAGATTTAGACGTGCAGGGGCTATGCTCTGCGCATAAGCTGACTCGCCTCATCGCCGAGCCACAGAAAATAGAAACGCGCTAGTACTCATACGGCTTAGCGCAAGGGCAATGACAAGTGACCTAGTATATCTAAGGTTTAGCGTGCTGATGACGTCACTGCGCGTGCTTACTCACGGTATACTCAGAGCTTTCTCGCAAAGATCACTTGACTTCATTGTAGCACAGCCCATGCTGTAAGTTAGTTACCAAATATATAAACTTAAGCAATTCCCTTGGCCACCTCAGACTACTCTCCATCGTCTCTCTATAGACAACCACCTCCTATATTCAACAACATAGCACTCTATTCTTCAGAATGGGAAATTGCTTCTCTTCCAATATACCTCGCAGATCATCATCCTCAACGTACTCGGATAAGCACCGTCTGGCTTCCACTAGCAGTGGTACACGCGAAAGACGTCAGTCTTTGGCTCCCATACCATCTCAGAATCCATCCTTGATCAGACCCGTCTTCCGGCAGCCAATGTTCACACGGCACAGGAGTGTCAGCGATGACTAAATACATTTTATGAGCAATGTGCACACGCGCTATACGGCATGATATCTCTTCGTCGAAACAAGCATCTTCCTACATCATGAATAGCACATAATCGTCATTTGAGTTTCTGGCGGGGAGATCGGGAATTTGGAGTTTTGCGTCATTGTTCATTTACATTTTTATTTCTAGCTTTTGTGCAGCGTTTTATGGTCATGGAGTATAGTCAGTAATTAATATTTGTCATGTGTTTGGTTATTATTTATATAGTTAAGTTGCATTGTCAGCTATATTATTCTTATCGCAATCATAGTAACCTACTTATCAACAATCGCTTTGCACATGCCTGTCGCCTCTGAGAGACTGACAACCTCGGTAATCTTTAGATTACCCTCCAAGTAATCTTAGCTTTTCAGGTTGACTGGATCTCCACTTTCACAGTTGAAATTGAGTTCAACTGTTAAGATCATGCCTTGAAATGCTTAGCCGATATAGTTAGCGATCACACGAACCATACAATAATCGATTCAGCAGTCCCAAACCAACGTATTTCAGATTATGACCTTGGCATGGCTCTGATATCTCTTAGCAGTCCCTGTAGATCTTTGAATTGGCTCTTTCAACGCAGTAATACCTGGTACTTCCTCTCGACCTTCTAGTTGCTGCTAGAACCACCATCAATATTGCTAATGTAAAGCTGTTTTGTGCAATATATTTGGGCCAATCTTCTACCGCTTCAAGTCGCTTATAGCTAACTGTCACGCGACAACAGGGGCCCTCGTGACGCGTGAAAATTAAAATTTGCGGGGAACACCATCCACTAGCAGGGGTTGATTTTCTGTACTCTAGTTGGGTTTGGAACATTTTAATATAGTACGAGTCACGTGTTAGATTCTCGAAACCCAACAATATCTACAAAGCACACACTGCATACGTCTCTACATTAGATATGAGCACTCAAGTGCCTGTAAGGTAACTTACGAAGTACATGAATTTTACCTTAATATGTTTTTTCTGGTTGTTTAGTAGTAAATGCGTAGCAAACATCGAATATCGTAATCGTCTCCCATCCAGCACTGACTGCCCGACCCAGCATACGTGCCAATCGCCAAAAAAAAAAAACAGGTACCAACCCACACTTGGCACCGCAGTAGCCATGGCCGCCCGCACCGTTCTAGCGAAGCATCTGTCAAAGATACTGAGACCGCTTGAGTTACCATGCGCACGCCGAAGACTATACTCGACAGCTGCAAGTGGTCTTAAAGTTGGTTACGTGCCCGAACATTTCTCGACGCCTCTGTTTTTTGCGCAATCTGAGGGGTATTACAAAGATGTTGGTCTATCACCTGAATTTAAGCCTTTTCTGACGGGTACGGGTGATATGATAAAGGCATTAAAGGAAAATGATATTGGTAATTTTTTGTTTGGCTTGTGACTATAGCGGATGATAAAAGAAACGTTGAACTGAACTAACTATATGCAGATATGGCCGTCGGATTGACAGAGGGTTGGGTAGCTGGTCTAGGAAATCGACGTGCGGAGTACAAAATTGTTGGCACATATGTCCAATCGCCATTACGCAAGTCTATGTAATCAATTTCATTTGAATGGAGGATTTTCTAATTCTCGCCAAGGTTGGGCTATCAGCACCGGCGATAATAGAGAGGACATACAATCAATCGCAGATCTCCAGGGAAAGTGTTTCGGTGTGAGTCGTCTTGGAAGGTATGTTCCTTTTGTTCTTCATGCGTTACGGCAGTGCCTGACGTAAATAGCGGATCTTATGTAATGGCATTCGTTTTGGCGCGACAGCAGGGCTGGCCCGGAAACCCTCCAGTCTCCTTCAATATCCTGGGGACCTTCAAGAATTTGCGAGCCGCTGTTAGGGATCGCGAGGCAGACGCGTTCATGTGGGAATATTTTACGTCCAAGAAATATTACGACAACAACGAAATCAAATATATTGGATCTATCTACACGCCGTAAGGACCTTGGTCGTTTGTCGGGTTGTGTTTGATGTGATGTTAATAGTGATCAGATGGCCCTCCTGGACAATCACGGCGGCGGACAGTCTCCTCAATAACGAGC
The DNA here is from genome assembly GCF_038497645.1 of Lipomyces chichibuensis. Classification (NCBI taxonomy): domain Eukaryota; kingdom Fungi; phylum Ascomycota; class Lipomycetes; order Lipomycetales; family Lipomycetaceae; genus Lipomyces; species Lipomyces chichibuensis. Next base: position 174,540 of record NW_027117477.1, read on the forward strand.
CCAACACCAGAACAATCGGAAAATTCTTTTCCGCAGTGAACAAGGGTATCCAACATTTCCGAACAAACCCGGAAAAAGCAGTCGATTACATCTCCACGAATCTCGACTACACGGCCGAGGATGCTCGAGAGTGGATGAAAACGGTAAATTTCGCGGACGACGTTTCGGTGGTCGATAGGAGCGTCATTATAGATAAGACCTTTACCATTTTGAATGACGCGAACGTGATCGAGAATGCTGAAGCAGTTGATCCAAAGACCTTTGTCATTGATACGCCGGCATTCAGGGGTTAGTAAGCCAAAAGGTCTAGCAAGCAGCGCTTTGTCATTTTAATGGCGGCTCAAACAGATACACGACATCCTGTTTGAACTATCCACCTTGCCATTACTTGGCCACGAATTTCAACCTAATTGTACTAGAAGCCCAGAAGATAAAATTGAATAAAGCCTTATCAAGATGTATTAACTATGTACTACATTTGATATTGCAGTATATATAACAACAAGTTTTATGTCAGTCACCAACCGCCTTTTGTGCGAAATTCAAAGAAAGTTTTTTGTCCACCGCGAACAATGTCCGATTTCATTCACTATTGTAAATAGGATTTACTCTTTGAGAAGCTCGGTAGGATACTTGGTGTATCGCAGATATCTATTCCATAGACGTCAGTAACCTGATATTTCTGTCTACCCGGGGAAATGGGGGAATGCTTACGGCTTGACGGCCTTGAATTCGCCGAATTTAGCAGCAGCAGCCTCATCCGAGACGGACGGAGGAACAATGACATCCTGACCAGGAACCCAGCTGCAGATCCGTTAGCACACGTCTACGACACCGTACAAAACAACCGTCGACTTACTTGATTGGAGTAGTGACACCCGCTTTGTCGCCAGTCTGGAGAGAATCCAAAACTCGCAAAACCTCAGCAGTGTTTCTACCAGTGCTAGCAGGATACAGCATGGTCAATCGAATCTTCTTGTTCGGGTCGATAATGAAAACAGCGCGGATCGTGAACGCGACGCCCTTAGTGTCAATGTTGGTCAAGTCCTGGTGATCTACCATATCGTACAGAAACGCGATCTTGCGCTCCGGGTCAGCGATGATGGGAAATCCGACCTTGCCGCCGTTAGTCGCAACTTCCTCGATATCCTCGATCCATTTCTCATGGCTGTCCAGACCGTTGGCGGACAGACCGATCAGCTTCGTGTTGCGCTTCTTGAATTCCTCCTCGAGCTGGGCGAACGCACCAAGCTCAGTGGTGCACACAGGAGTGAAGTCAGCAGGATGAGAGAACAAGATAGTCCAAGAGTCGCCGATAAATTCGTGGAAGTCGATCGGGCCGTGGGTGCTCTCGGCTTTGAAGTTAGGCGCCGGGGAACCGAGTCTGAGACGAGGCTGGTTCTAGTCAGCGGCTCAATTCCCGCTCAATTGATGGACGACAATGGTATTCGTATCAATACACCTCTTATGAAAAGTTATTACGAACCTGCTCATCGAAAATAGTTCGCGAAACGCTGAACGCGCGAGCAGCGAACTTCAAAGAGACCGTAGGGCGGAAAACTGGAGTGCGGGGAGCCACGACACGGGTTCCGCCACGAGCACCAGCCAACGACGCAACGCGGAGCGTACGAAATAGAACAGAAGCCATTGGTATCGTTAGAGGTGACGATCAAAAGATCACTAGCGGACGAGATGACGAGATGTGGTCACTTGAAGATTTGGAATAATCTCTCCCGCTTATCAATTGCGCCATAGTTTGCAATTTATCGAAACCGGGTAACATTTATGTAATGAATGATCACAGTTGGCCATATAACTAAACGAATTCGGTGATGAGTATAGAACTGGTTCCACAAATATATATTACAAAATCGTCGTAAAAACTCGAACTCCAATTATATACAGGTATAGATTCCAAGGATTACAAAAACACATCCTTTGGTAAAGTCTTCTCCGGATTTTTTTTGTTCGTCTTTCTACCGACCTTCTTTTCAGATGCATCCACAGCCGTCTTGATATCCTCCATAACTTTCTCCTCGGCTTCTTCAACTTCACTTCCAGCCTTCTGAACCTCCCTAATCGCCTTTTTCCGCCAAACAGCCTCCTGCTCCTCCAACGACGCCAACAGTTCTCTCCATTCCCTCTCAGCCGACGGCGTACCCGTTCCCAATTCCTCCGCAATATCAACCTCCTCTCCATTCTTAATCCGCTCGATAACAGACTCTAAAGCATCGATTTTCTTGGAAAATAGCCTTTCCGTTTCATTATACACGTGTTTCTGGCGCATGATGTTCATGTTTTGAGAACCAATGAGGCCGAGTAGGATGATGTATGCCCAGACGAAGTTCCATTCAAAACTAATGATTGTTCGCTTTTTCTTTTGACGAACGGAGTTGCTTGTCGGTGGTACGCCTGCTGATTCTGAAGCAGGCGGAGACGTGACTGTGCTGTTGTGTCGAATAACTAGTGAACTTCTTGTAACTCGCGATTTTGGTCTGCAAGAATGAATTTAGCATCTAATTCCCACTGTGCAAACTAATTATTGGTTGGTAATAAAAAAAGACGGCATACATTTCGGCTATGATGCGGAGATGTGACAATTCTGATATCTGTGATCGTTGGAGTAGCGGCCGAGCAGTTCCCCAAATTATCTCCCGGAGTAATAAGCTAGGCACCATCTTCTTTAACATGCGATATCGGTCTCCCAATCCGTGGTGATTTCAAATCACCTGGAATGTGCGTTAAAGACAACCAGATCAGACGTGAGGAGTAAGTATTGCTTGATAATGTTAGCATAAAGAAAATGTTACAATGGACGACCAAAGTTCATGTAAGCCGCACTCTGGTTCCAGACTCAAGTCTACCAGAAAGTCTACAGTGCCGCAAAGTCGGTCATGTACAAAAAGGTGCCGTCCTAGTTAATTCCATAGGAAAGAACCAATGAAGTTTATCCAAAAGATTTTTGTTATCAAAAATGTCATTGGCTCTATAAATGGATGATCGATTTTGTGAATCAAAGTTATATGTGGCGAAGGATGCTCGCAGGAATAAGAAAAAGATAACCACTTGTACTGAAGAGGATTTTCTTTTCGTCAAGTCTTTGTTTCTTTGTTAAGATAAATTGAATTTGTTTCGTCATGGCTGTTTTCAACAAATGTCTCTCGAGCCAGACATGACATCATATATGTAGGGATGAATTAACGCTGGAACTCGCACAATGTCGCTCTTGCTCATGAGGGTGAAGAACTCTTCTGTGGCCAACGACCTGAACAGGTTGCATTGCCTTCAGCTCTCTTTTGCGACATCCAGTTGGCGGTTGACCGTGTATTACGCGCCAATGGGGCAGCAGAGGGAATCTGGAAGGTGATTATGGGTTATGAGTGGCTAGCTCATATATTAAGAGAGAATGAGAGCTTTGCAAGGTCTTGACGAGTTCGCTATCGATCGACGGGACGGTATTATGAATCCGATAGAGACGAATATCTTCTAGTTACTACTCATTATAGAATATCGTCACCGCCGAGAGTTAGCCCAACGTCAGATTCTCGGCTTTCGTAACAATTTGACCCTCCCTCAACAGGCATCTTGCGCAAAATTTTGGACCAGCGATTTGCGGAAGGACTAACTTCTTGCCCATCCGTAAGTCAAAATGTTAAGCGTATAATACTCTAGCCGTGTTTGAAAATTAGGTGACCGATGATCTGGCGAATGTCATAAATACGTTATGTACTGTTATGCAATTAAATCATCACAAATCGTAGTCGTATCCAAATTCTCTCGCATCCAATTATTTATGCAAAAACAACCCATCTCCATAGACGGGCAGCTAAATCTACCAATTATACCCAATCAACTTAAACGCCATTTATCACTATACGTCACTACATTCCATGTCGTTCACTCATAATTCACCCGCCAATATCGCCTCGGTGGCAGAGTTAATGTACATTCTCTTCGAATCTAACGAAATTCCACCAAACCGTCTCTCGAGTTCCAGACGAATACTTTTCTTCGTTATGGTCATCAAGTCCGAGGTTCGGATGATTTCTCTGATTTCTGCCAACAGCATATCATCCCCTGAAAGATCGATTGTGCCCATCTCGACGTCACCGCCTGGAGTCACGATGCTTGGCTGCGAGAAGATAACAGATTGATGTGGCGTTGCAATTGGCGTCCTAGATGCGGAATATGCCAAATACTCCTGCGACACTGGCCACTGCTGCGGCGAAATCGATGGTGACCGTACCGAGGGGTCAAGAGTCGCATATTCCTGTGGTGGATAGTACGATCTCGATCTGAATGACGTGACCTCGCTCTTAGCGTCATATGCCGAAGCTGTTTGCGACTCGTACTGCTCCCATAGCTCGGCCTGGAAATCCTCCCATTTCTTTCTTGGAATCGATGCGGGATCAAATTTGCCTTCATCTGAAACAAGGACCTTGCGACCCTTCTCACCGTATACGACACGAGTGTTACCCCAAGAGAAGTCATCCATGTGCCAGAATGCGTAAATAGGAACACCTAAGCTGAAAATAGGGATCGCAAGAATGTAAAATATCATCCAGCCTATCATATCCCATTTTCGTCTAAGTATGAAAATAATAGCCTGTAGTCCATAAATCGCAACCAAGATGACGATCGAGGTGATCGGGATTGCCGATGGATCGACTCCAATGCGATAGAACAGGTAGATCAAATAACCCACCGCGACTGGCTGCACAATAGTACTCATAAGATCGATAAAGACAACAAATCGCATACTGAAACAGCAAAAACCGCAAAGCTGGGACATTGGAACCAATTCAATGAGATTATGCACTGTGGAGTTGATCCAGCGACGACGCTGCGACAAGAAAACTTTCCAACTATCGGGCGCAATTGTTAAGCAGTGGGCGTCTCGGATGAACTTGGTCTTGTACGTTGGATGATGTCGTAGAAGGAGTGTTGTCAAGTATCGATCCTCGCCAAGGTGTAGCAGGTTCTTTACATGCAGTGTATCAACCCGGATTTCAGAATATCCTTGCACAACAGAGTTGCTGACGAAGAGCGGCTTTCCCGAATTGGCGGTGCGGACTCGATACATGCTGAAACAACCGGGCAAGCAAGTAACACTACCGAACAGACTCTCAAAAGCCTTTGAGAGATTATGTGATATGTAATACTCGTATACTTGAATCATAGTAATAATCGATCGTCTCGCGTTAGATAGTGCCGTTTCACCACAAACAGCAATGACCTTCGTATCATGCACGAAAGCAGCAACCATTCGGGTAGCGGAATCAGGTGCAACCTCAGTATCTGCCTCCGTTAGTCTAGTGGGATAAAGGAAGTCGATTCGAGAATGACATACCCGCGTCAACTTGCAAAATAAACTCATAAAACGTCGGGCTGACACCGATGACGTTCCTGATCTGATGATACAGTTCCAATTCCAAAGGATTCATTGGCGCGTTGAAATGCACACGGTTCAAGAACCGCATCAATAGCATCTGGGAATCCCGCTTTCCGCGGTTTCCAGGTCGGCTTATCTCCGACGGCTTTCCAATTTTGACAACTACCACGAACGGAACAATGTGGCCTTGGACCTCGTATAACCCGGAGTAGATCTTGCCCATGTTATGCTGCTTTAGACCTTCGCCTAAACTCTCAAAACTCAAAGGTTCAGGGTCAATGTCTGGCGACACACCCAGAATGTCGAGGACGATACGCGGCGTAGGCCGGTCATTGCCAGCGCCAACAATCATACCGTCGCAAATAATGAACAACAGCTTGCGCTTGTCGTCATACTTCATCCGCGCCAAGGAGTCAATTGCCCGACGCAAAGATTCTTCGTCTTCAGTATATGCCGGAATCTGGCAAATAACAAATTTGTCGAGATTTTCTGGAGCGCGCTTCACAGAAAACTGCAAAGCAGCAAAAAACTTGAATCCGATAACCGAAGCCAAGAATAATGACACGGCGAGCAAGAAGTACTGTGCAAACTGACATCTTGGCGAATTTCTAGTGTCGACCTTTCCAGCGTAGAACAAGTTTTGCAAGCACACCCACATTCGACTCCTGGTAACCGGATCGAGATCGAGAGTGTCCCAGTATGTCGAAATATCATTACCCGCTTGACTCTGGAACAGCGAAATTAAAGTGTTCGACATAAAATATATGTTCACGCTCGTATTTTGCGTCACACCAGGGGGCGACAGAGTTTGGCGGCCCCCAGCAATATAGCTCGTGAGATCGAACACATTGCCGTGTATACTTGCAAGTACCTTACCCTTTTGAACGAGAGACTTCATATGCTGGGACGTTATTCCAACATCGCCTTTCTTGAAGTTTGCTCGGAGCATAATCATCTGCTCGGTATACCAATCCGGACGGGAATCGTTTGTGAAATAGCGGAAGTCATGATAGATCGAATTGGAATCCGTTGTGTTCTCACCATTGTAGTCGAGTGTAACAGATGGATCCACAGAACCGTCAACGCCTTGGCAGAGTGCCGATACTTGGATGGGGAAAAGATTTGTCGCATCAGACCCGCCATAGCCTAATACATCTGATTTAGCAATAATGGAGGGATAATGGCCAGGGACGAAATTAGTTAGATCGAAGATCTCTCCGCGAATGGCCACGTAAGTATTCTGGGGATTAGTTTGATAGTTGTAACTGGACAGTTCCGCCGAGGAATAAACATGCTGAGTTGGGCAAATGAGAATTGGAAAGGCAACTGCGGCTATAGTTAGCAGCTGCTCATGGTTGTGAATCAGTAGCAATTACCAATGAAGAACACTGTGAGCCCGCAAGACAACCAAATCAACAAATTAATCGCCAACTTCTCGCGCCAGGCAATGCGCACATCTTTTCTAGGCATGCCACCAAGCTTCTTGATAAATGAATCTGGGCACCAGAAGGTAAGAAGCCAGACAAGGAACATCCATTGCTTTCTTGCAGGAGTTGACTGAATATCATTGATTTCTTCCTCCCGACCATTAATACCTTTTTCAATCATTTCTTGCGGAGAATCAAAATGCTGGAACATATCTCCATGTCCATGGCCCGTCATCATTGTCAACGCATCGGTGGAACGCGCCTTATCTGGATCATCTGCGTATATATAAGATCCCATTCCTTGCCCTCCGGGCGACACCACCAGACGAGACTTGGAGTCAGTAAACGGATTGTCTTTCCGCATCGGCGAATTCGTACCGTCCACCGCATTCTGAAAAAGATAGTTGTTGTTCGGATCGACCAATTCTCTCCATGCCCCCTCGGATAAGAACGCCCCTGTCGTTCCAATCCTTGCGTCTCTCTCCGTCCACGAATGCTCAATCAAGACCTGTTCGGCTTTCTGCGAGTCTGAAGAGGCAAGCATAGTTGATTCATCAAAACCGGCAGCTCCGAGAACTTCGGCGAATGGCAAGAAAAGTGAGACATCTGTAGCTTGCACCCGTTTAGCAATGTCTGCAATACCAAGCGCATGAACCTGCTGTCTAACGCATTTCACGTCAAGCTGCCCAGCGATTCGACGATCATTGGGCCTGATACAGTGAATGAAATACGGATTTGTGTCTGCGAAGGATTTGCGAAGAGTCTCAAGTGCCATATTGAATTGGCCCGAAGCACTATAAGATTTTGGCTCTTTTTCTGCATTCAATACCGGCTGCAACTTCCGCAGGGTGGACGGCTGACGAAGAGGCTTTGAAGATAACTGGCCCTGCAAGACAGCAGAGTGCTCGCGAGGGTGCGTGATGTGTGTGACAGCACTGGTCGCGAATAGCCGCTTTATGAAATTAGAAGAAGTGCTGGAGAACAGGCTCATGAGATCGCCCGATATATCATCGCTGTTGGCGTCCAACAGTCGATCAATCGGATAATCAACCTCACCATCATAATGACGGATAGAAAATGTTCCGGACACCGGGGATAGTCCAATGGCCGGATTCTTGTCAAATCGCTTTTTCATTACCTCCATCACGGAAGCGGTTAACTTTCCTCGTCGAGTTTGATCGTCAAGTAGTGGAAGAATGCCATTCTGTCTGGTCAAGAGTTTGACTGTATCTGTATTGTCAAAATACTCTACAGCAGGAAGCTGCAACTCCTCAGACTCGAACTGCTGGGCCAATCGGTCAAAGAATGCGAAGAGCATGTAATTGTAGAGGACCTCGTTCGCCGAATTGTAGAGAAGCTGATTCAAAACCTCGGGACCATTAGTGGACCCTGATCCGAATGATTGCGGAATAAATCCCGGAAAATCAACAATTGAGATTGTGTTAGAAATTAGCGACTCGTGCTGCGAAAGCTTCTCGTTAATGGACTCGATGACCCAAGACTGCAAAACCGCGTAGATAGTTCTAGCCAAATCATCTGCGTGCATGCGTGCGCCTGCACAATCTAATACGAGAGTGACGCGCTCTCGTCTAAACGACTGAGTCTTGTAAACCAGGGAGGCTTCTAGGTCGTCTGGACGAACTCCCAAGAACGCAGCAATAACTTCAAGCTCGTATCTCGACTTAACGGTTGCATGGTTTTCATCATTATCACTATCTGCTCCAGGGGGAGCAAATTCCAGCTGGCCGATGTGTATAATTGCGGCAAGTACCTGACAAAGTTCGGCAATTTCGGTTCGAGTGAAGTCGAGGACACGGAGAGCGGATTTGAAATGCGAAAATCCCTCATGGTCATTGATTCCAATCTTCAATTGCGTTGGGTGGCCGAGATAGCGATAGCGCGTACTGGGATCAAGTGCAAGATGGTCACGCTCGGGGGGCGTGGTGCCGGCGAGAAGATAGTAGAAAATGTGGAAGTTTCTCTCGCCAGTAGGAATACGAGCGACGCGTTCACGATCAAGACGGTACGAGATGAGTTTTGCGCCAATAGTTTGCGCTTCGGAGCCATACTGATACTCGAGTAAAAGACCGGCCTTTGAGGCTACTGGAGTCGTTGCAGTCTTCGTCGTGGAAAGAGCGGAGAAAAGAAAGAGCGCACAGGAAATACGCTTGGCGATAGCTTCAGACGAGAAGGAGTGGAGCCGCGAACAAAGATGATTTCGCAATTCTGATTTGCCTGAGCCCGACTCTCCTCTAAAGCCGCGTTAGTCTATGGTTGCAAAGAAGATGTGAAAAACATGTGGCACTCACAAGAAAACGATGAGCTGATTCTCTGCGCGGCGTAAAAGACGATCATACGCTCTGGCAGCAAGCGCAGCAACTTCAAATGGCTCGGGAGAGGTAAAAGTATTTATTGAAATCAGGGAATGGGTAGATATGGAGGATATCGGAAGACCATGGTGGAAGCGGGCGCCGAGATGTGCGGTGATGCCGTGTTCTGACAGCGCGGTTGCGGAGAGCTGCGAGATGTCAGCGAGAGGCGCCATTATTGATGGAGGACGCGAATAGGAAAGCGAACTGGAGATTTCTGACAGCAACTGAGAGGGAGAAAAAATGGTGATGGCGACGTGACAAATGCGAAAGGCGAAGTTAAGAAGATAAACAACAATAATAATAGTATCTCGTCGCTGCTATGGCTTGCACCGCCACATCACGAACAAACTTTTACGCCGCACTCAGCCTTTAAACGCAAAATTTTATCGAGTGCGGCTACCCAAACCCCCGCACTAAATATCTATACCGAAACGACTTGCCGTGAGCTTTACTGTCGATTTGGCAGCTAGCTGGATATTGCTAACGAATACTGATCAGAATCTGTGTCTGTTTATTTTGTATACGTTGTGTGCGGGGTTTCGACAGTCGCAGATAAGGGATGTGCCTGGCAAAGCCATTGTCCCCAGGGCACCAACCAGCATCAGCCTCCTCTAAAGTGGCGGTGCTAGTCACAAAGTTTTGGTTTATTTTTGGTACCGCGTACATGAACTGTGGGAAGTGCGTACGGCAAGTTTCGGCGAGCGTAACCCAGTTTCCTAAAATAGGGCACCATAAATAAACAACTGTGGCTGGTGTGTTGCGCGTTGGTTGACCACAAGCGAGATCTCGCATTTTCTGGCTCTTTGTGTGTTCTCGCCCATTTCCTGTCTGATGGTCGTCTCAAGGAAGTGTGCTTAATTGCAATTTTCCAGAACATCATCCGATTTGTATTACAACTCGTAAGGTTTGCGGTTACGATATTATATAACGCCAATCTAGCGTGGTAAGTTTTCACGTCTTTTCAAAAGCGCGCCATCTCACGATTTAATTCTATTTGATGGGACATTGACATAATTTTACACCTATCGAAGATATTCTTTTGGCATTCTGATGAGAAGTTCATATCTCAATCATACTGATTTTCAGCCCTAGTGTCATCGATCATGGACCTTCCATTGACGTCCTCGCCGGCGCAGCCCAGTACAAACTCCGTTCTCAGCGCACTCAAATGCGCATACGACTCGCACCAATCAGTTCGCCTAACTTCTACTGCGCTCATACTGTTCGACTGTGTCAGACAGTCTCTGGACTCGGCATCGCCCTTTGCGGATAACCGCGACGACGACATTCCCGATTCGTCGTTCTTAACTTCCATCTGGGAACATGCTCGCCGTCGCGCTGAGGATCAAACTGTCCTGCTCTCTTCAGGTCAGTCATCCAAGTTTCCTGAAGCCCTAGCAACTCTTCAGCGGATTCTGCCTGCTTTCCCGAACATTCCAGGGCATGTCTTCTCCACGCTTGCAGCATTATCTCCATTCTTGACTGGCGGTCGTACAAATACGGCGGTCGGTGTTGATCTTTCGCTTAGCTTATCGGGCCAGGTTCTGGTATCGCGGATACGGATCTCAGACGAGAAGGCCGATATATCTGCTGTCAAGCCTGCCTTGTATGCTGCCCCAGTGTTCAAATACTTGGTTGCCTCAGCGACAGAATCCGAGCGAAAATCCTTGTCTCTCCATTCTCAACTATCCAGATATGCGTTTTTTCCATCCGGGTCTACAATTACACCCAAACTGACTGAGAAGGCAAGCGAGTGGCGACAGTCACTTCTGGAATGTGGTCTCGCCGGAACTTCTGTCCTTAGATCCATCTTCTCCGTTTTATCAGGTATTCTTCTTCTGAGAAGTAATGACCCAGAAGACATAGTTGAAGGTGCAACACTACTAGGTTTGGATCCCGAAAAGTTTGACTCTCATTCCGTACTTGAATCCCCGACACAGCGAGTTGAAATCATGACATCGGCTTTCAAATCATTGACTCTCAACGTGGTCGGCGTCTTGAACAAGTATCTCTCTACAATCGATGTCATCAGGGGAGGGCTGGATTCGGATGAGATTTGCGCAGTGGTTTCCATTGTCGATACCCCGTCGACTTTCAAATCACTAGCACTGAAGCCAGTTTTTGCGACTGACAATACGGTCTCCTCGATTTCTTCGGAGATGATAAACGATGGGCTTGGCATCCGACAGACTCCGCTTTGGATCTCCCAGGCCCTTCAGCAGCAAGAACCGGCCTCTCCGCTAGTTAACATGTCGTCTTCATCAGTCGAGGTTACCGCACTCGTGGAAGAGGCGTCAATTTTGGCGCATCCATCCTCAACATCGTCCTTCGAAGTTTCAGCAGTTCTGCGGTCATCACGCGTCTGGCACATTGTCAACATCCCGACATGCGACCAAGCATCAGTATCACAACCTACATCACCGGGAACAGGTTTCCAAGGTCTTTCTGGTTGGTCTAATGCGACAGTTTCATCTCAGATTCGAGCATGGTTTCTCGTGAACTGGATCCAGAAGTATAAGGCGGTTGATTTTACTGCAGACTTTGGAATCGACGAGTTTGTGGATCGATATTCTGCGATCCTGCAACGCAATAATGTTGATCTCACGTATCCCTTTGCCCTGGACTCTTGGGCTCAGACCCAGCGTGGTTGGGGTGCGGATGGGGTTTTCCACGGTCGTCAGCGAATCTGGTTGCGAGAGGATGTTTGGAGATCCCTTGAGGGCGAGCTAGATGGATTGCTACTAATCCAGCAGCAGCAGCCGCCTTATAGTGAGTATGTAGCACCCATGCTCAGCACATTCGATCGATCGGGCATGAATACACCTGCGTCGAGAGAGAACCTGTTAAAGAGCAATTCCAACCTTTTGGAAAACGAACAAGATTTGACGATGTTCGGATCTAAATTCGCAGCAAACGATCCCGAAGCTCATGGAAGACATGTCGAAGTCCGTGAAACATCTACAGTCCGAAAAGTCTGGGTCGGCATTGTCTGGGCGCTGACTTTCTGGATTCCGGGTTTTGTGCTGAAGTGGGTCGGTCGCATGAAAAGACCTGACGTTCGAATGGCGTGGCGTGAGAAACTAGTTATTTGTTTATTTATTCTTCTCATGAATTGTGCAATTATCTTTTATATGAGTAAGTATCTGTGTCTCTCTCTGACGATATAACTTGAATATGTTAACCTTTCAAAGTTTTTCTCGGCAAGATTCTCTGTCCTAATTATGATAAAGTGTGGGATACTCAAGAGGTTGCTCAGCATACGCAGTCCAATGACTTCTATGTTAGCATCCATGGCAAGGTTTACGATATTAGTAAGTTGAAGATACTTTTTCTGTTGGACGGCCTCTTACGCATCCAGGCTCATTTTGGAGGCTTCAACATTCCGATAATGGCGTCAAGACTACTGAAGCCGTAATGAACGTATTTGGTGGTATGGACCTCAGCGACTACTTCCCGCCTCCATTGACGGAGGCCTGTCCAGGACTCGTTACGGACCCCTCTATTTGGCTCTTGCAAAACACTACCATCTTGTACTCTAATGCATTACATACTTCCGGCCCCAACAAACAAAAGTCCACAACCACGGCGCTGCATAACATCACATGGTACAGCGACGTTTTCTTGCCAAAGATTAGTCAGTACTATAAGGGTGAACTAGTTGTCGCAAAGAGCGAATTTCAATCGTATGGTTCGAGTGGATTCAACAATTGGGCGATTATTGATAACAGAATTTATGATCTGACAAACTATTTCTACACAATCAATCTATTCCCGTCGTCAGAGAGTGAAGCCTACGCTCCATACGATTTTCTCGATCCGACAGTTAAATCGCTGTTTGAAGACTATCCGGGCCAAGATATCACGCAGAAGCTCTACAGCTCCACGGCTCTGTCTGACACCACGCGTCAAAATAATATAAATTGTCTGCGGAATGCATTTTACGCCGGTATGGTCGATTTCCGCAACAGCGCGAGATGCCAGGCGGCGAATTACATTCTTCTCGCTATTGCCATTATTCTCGGACTTGTCGTTCTTGTCAAATTTTTGGCATCGCTCCAGTTCGGCTCGAAGAGAAATCCGGACATTCAGGACAAGTTTGTTATTTGTCAAATTCCGGCATATACTGAGGGCGAAGAACAGCTACGAAAGGCGATAGATTCCCTTACGGCGTTAAAATACGACAATAAGCGGAAGCTTCTCTTCATTATTTGTGATGGTATGATTGTTGGTTCCGGAAACGACAAGCCAACGCCCAATATTGTCCTGGACATTCTTGGTGCCGACCCTCGACTTGACCCACCACCTCTGCAGTTCAAATCCGTCGGCGAAGGGTCTCTTCAACTCAACTATGGCAAGGTCTACTCAGGTTTGTACGAGTACGAGGGAAACGTGGTGCCGTACATTGTGGTCGTCAAGGTTGGAAAACCGTCTGAGAAATCGAAGCCCGGTAACAGAGGAAAACGTGATTCTCAGATCCTGTTGCTCGATTTCTTGAACAGCGTGCACTTCAAGTCCCCAATGTCGCCGCTGCAGCTCGAAATATTCCATCAGATTAATAATGTCATTGGTGTTGACCCTGAACTGTACGAGTACCTACTGATGGTTGATGCCGATACTTCGGTGTCAGAAGATTCGTTGAACCGTCTAGTCGCATGTTGTGCTCAGGATAGTCGTATTGCTGGCATTGCTGGTGAGACCAGTCTGCAGAATGAGGAGGGAAGTTGGTGGACCATGATCCAGGTCTACGAGTACTATATCTCTCATCATTTGGCGAAGTCTTTCGAGAGTTTATTCGGCAGTGTGACCTGTCTTCCAGGATGTTTCTGCATGTATCGACTTCGTACTGCCGATAGAGGACGTCCATTAATAATCTCCACCCAAGTTCTTCAGGAATATGCTGACGGGCAAGTCGATACTCTTCATAAAAAGAATTTGTTGGCACTAGGTGAAGATCGATACTTGACAACGCTCATGACGAAGCACTTCCCTCGCATGCGCTATGTCTTCACGCCAGATGCCTTTGCGCAGACTGCTGCTCCAGAAACCTGGTCAATTCTCCTTTCCCAGCGTCGTCGTTGGATTAACTCAACCATCCACAATCTCGCGGAACTTTTGTTCCTTCCGGACATGTGCGGGTTCTGTATTTTCAGCATGCGATTTGTGGTCGTCATTGATCTTGTTGGAACGCTGATGTTACCTTCAGTCGTGGTGTATCTCGGTTACTTGCTCTACTTAATTATCACTGGCACGGGCCCGTTCCCATTGATCTCAATCGTCATGATTGCATGTGTCTATGGCCTACAGGCGCTTGTGTTTATTCTCAGACGACAGTGGCAGCACGTAAGTTTCAAACTATTCTGCTTATTCAACGCCACTAACTAGATATAGGTTGGTTGGATGATAATCTATTTGCTTGCTTGTCCGATCTATTACTTCGTTCTTCCTGTGTTTTCTTTCTGGAACCAAGATAACTTTTCTTGGGGTAATACTCGTATCGTAGTCGGCGAGCGTGGTAGCAGACAGATCGTGGCAGTGGACGACGAAGGCTTTGACGAACGCAGTATTCCAATGCAGACATGGGAGGCGTATGCGGCCGCCAATAATCTTCCCGGTGGAATTCGTCCGAATGTTCATGGTGCGAGCGAGAAAGGCAGAACCGCATCAGTCATGTATACAGACAAATTGCCAGAAGAGTACGAGCTGGACGATATGCGGTCGACGTATTCGGGATACCCTCCCGCGCCCGTGAGCGTGTACAGTGGCATGAACTCTTATGCCGGAAGACCTGGCACGGTGATGTCCGCGAATCGCGTGAACTCGTATTATGCCGGCAGTAATTCTGGATTTCCAGCGACTGCTTTAGGAAGGCCTCAGTCTAGTATGACGCTTTACCAACAGCAACAGCTGATGCTGCAGCAGAGGCAATCTTCGTACGGCGGACAAACTCCTAGCATTAGGTATAGTTCGATGAGCCGCCGCCAGTGATTGTATGCATCATAGACAAAAAGTTGGATTAGGTAGTGTGGTGTTTCATTGGGTTTAGAAATGG
Organism: Lipomyces chichibuensis; assembly: GCF_038497645.1. NCBI lineage: Eukaryota > Fungi > Ascomycota > Lipomycetes > Lipomycetales > Lipomycetaceae > Lipomyces > Lipomyces chichibuensis. The sequence goes on from NW_027117477.1 coordinate 189,780, forward strand.
TTTATGTACAGAATTTCGTAATCGTTTCATATTGAGATATACTTCGCTAGCGCTGCATAATATGGTTTTGGTTATAATGTTACTCATCTGGTCTCTCCTTGTTTATTGTGTTTGCATTGGTATACATGTCATTGGCTTAGTAATACACAGTAGATTAAATGTATTCCGGGCAGCATTTCATCTGAAAACGCAATACCCCGCTTATGCACATCATTACACACCAGCTACATACGTCAGTCAATCCTCTACCCCATCTACTTTTTGTTATCTAATTTACAACAGTTTTCTAATACGGCTGATTTGATCCAGAATTGCACTCTTGGCCGTACCGCCGATAGCATTCCGTCTCTCGACGCTCTTCTCATAATCAAACACTTCGTCTCTAACGTCCTCACCGAATCGCTTGTCCACACTCTGCAGCTCTTCCAGACTAAGCTTATCGATGCCACCGACAGCCATTACCTCCGCCAACCGTACTACGGCACCGGAAATGTGGTGCGTTTCTCTGAACGGAACGCCCTTGCGCACGAGATAATCCGCGAGATCGGTAGCAAGCATGTCAGGTGTGAGCGCGGCAAGCATCTTCTCCGCATTAACCTTCAGCGTCGACAGCACGCCTGTTGCGATCAGGACCGAGTGGGACACCGTGGTCAGGGTATCGAAAAGCGGCTCCTTGTCTTCCTGGAGATCTTTATCATATGTAGACGGCAGCGACTTGAGTGTCATCATGAAGCCCGCGAGGCCGCCGAACACCCGGCCGGATTTACCTCGAAGCAGTTCCAAACTGTCCGGATTCTTCTTCTGGGGCATGAGACTGCTGCCGGTCGAGTAAGCGTCGGCTAGGTCGATGAATCCGAATTCCGCGGTCGAGTAAATGATCAAGTCTTCGGAGAAACGGGATAGGTGATTCATGAAGAGTGAGCCCCAGAACATAGTCTCAACGACAAAGTCGCGATCCGAGACTGCTGTCAACGAATTAGTCACGAGGCCGTTGAAGCCCAATTCAGATGCCAAGTATTCTCTGTCAATTCCATAAGGGTGTCCTGCAAGAGCACCGCAGCCAAGTGGGGAGAGGTTGACACGGTCAATCAATTGCTCCAGTCGCTGAAGATCAGAAACCAGATACGTGGCATATGAAAGAAGCCAGTGAGACCATCGAATTGGCTGCGCACGCTGAAGGTGAGTGTATCCTGGCATCAAAACGTCGATCTCGACCTCAGCACGGGACACAAACACGCTCAAGAGCTCCTTTAAAATCTTCTTGATTTCGATGAGCTGCTCACGCACGTATATTCTCATGTCTGTAGCAACCTGGTCGTTGCGGCTGCGACCAGTGTGCACCTTTCCGGAAATCTCGCGACCAATGATCTCACCAAGTCGGCGTTCATTAGCGGTGTGAATATCCTCGTCATCTTGCTTCTCTTCAAAGGCATTACTTTCCCATTCTTTCAAAATAAGACCGAGACCTCGGTGAATCTCAGAAAGCTCGTAGTCGGTCAGGAGACCGAGCTTGTGCAGACCGGCAGTGTATACTTTCGTACCCTCGAGATCCGCAGCATACATCTTCTTGTCGTACGGAAACGAGGCGTTATATAGAGCCATCAAAGGGTCCATTCCACCTACGGAAGCGTTAGAGTAATTCGATTTGCGCTATCACTCGAACTTACCTGTAAATCGACCGCCCCAAAGGGACTTTAGATCTTTCTTGTCAGAAGCCATGCTGGAGTCTTAACCAAGTCCTCAAATAACCAGTTCCGAAAAGTACAGCACACAAAAAAAGAGATGCCAAATATTTTCCGTTGACCGAGGAATTGCGAGGGAAGGAATTATATATGCAAAATTTAGGTATGGATGACTCCGAGAAGGTAGAACTTTAATTTTTAAACGTCTAACATTTGCCAGTTGCAACCGTTATTATCGCTAGCCGTCGCTTTTACGCCGAGCCGCAATGCTATATACAATTGCTCATCACTGTATTTATTGAATATCCAAACCTGCCTATGACGTCTCTAAAGCCATTCCACGCAGTAGATCTATTCCGAGTGAACGCAGTCAACCTTGATGTGCTAACAGAGAACTACAACATCGCGTTTTATCTGTCATATCTGACACAATGGCCTTCACTATTTTTCAGTACCGAGAATCCGCAGGGCGAAATAACTGGGTATAGTGAGTAATAACCAATTCCTTTCCCTGCCTGAAACGGTTATCCTAACTCTTTTGGTTGCAGTGATGGGCAAAGCTGAAGGTAGAGGCAAGGAATGGCATGGTCATGTAACCTGCCTTAGTGTCGCGGCTGATTACCGTCGCATCGGGCTCGCGCGGACGTTGGTCGACAACTTGGAGCGCCGCAGTGATGATCCGTATGATGCATACTTCATTGATTTGTTTGTCCGCGCAAGCAATGCGCTGGCCATTGGGATGTACAGGAATTTTGGGTATAGCGTGTATCGGCGCGTAGTGGGGTATTACGGCAGTGATGATGGGGTCGACAACGAAGATGCGTTTGGTAAGCTCTTTGTTCGATACTCTATTTCGTATGAAACTAATCAGGGTTTAGATATGAGAAAACCGCTCAAGCGAGATAAGAATCGCGAAAGTATACGGGAGGATGGCGAGAACTTTAGAGTACGGCCGGAAGATGTCTACCTTTAGTGGATCGGACATATATAATACATTATTTGGATCATTATCTATTGTACACCATATTTTACACTAAAAATACCATATAATAACCCAAAACGCCAATCCTGACAATTAAATTACCAAATACTCATCAACAATCATCCTCGCAAGCCTAAAATTTCCGCTCATAACGTACACCAACTGTAAATTATAGGCGATAACCATCCGCAGATTGTAGGTCCTGACACTATCGTCTACTTCTGCTGATGGTAACTCGACCGCCAACGCACTCTCGTAATACTTCGCTGCGAGAGATGGCAAGCCCAGCATATGAAACGCCCTGCCCATATTATAATTTGTCTCTTGCAACTCCGCCCATGCGGTCACCTTCCCCTTTGACGATCCTACACGGGCGCGATAGTAATCGATCAAGTAACTTAATCCCTGAACGATCTGCAGATGTCGATTATTCGTCTGTCGCTGCATAGCACGATGGAGATGAGCCATTGCGATAGAGAATAGAATCATCGGATCCTGCGGCGCGACAGCGAAAGCCCGCATGTAGTAGCTCAAACTAGGAACATGGCTTCGTGACGCGGCTAGAATTTGTCCGTATAAGGTCAACAACACAGGATTTTCCTTTTCGAATTGCGCTGCAGACGCTTCTGACGAGTTATCCTTCACCTTGATAGATCCAACTATGGCGCGACCTTGAACAAGAGAGTCCATGCCCTTCACGTGACGGAGGAGATACTTCTGAGTTCCCGGTAAATTGAAAATCTCTGAGGCGGCAGTGCCAGCAGGTAAACAGCACAATAGCAGTCTGTACATGGAAGGAATAAATTGTGTCTCCTGTTGGGCGAGGAACGTGCGCACAGTATCCATTGCGGTCTTGTAATCCCTGACATGTAGAGCGCAAGCCAAGTTTACCAAGGTCATAATGCGCACTCGATCCTTGTCTTGATGAAACACGTTCGCGTCTTTTGCACTCTTCAAAACCGAATACGCATCTTCTATTTCCTCGTGCCAGGTCAACGTCAGAGCATATTGCATAAACATCGAAAACCAGCCGTCGAATGACAATCCGCGGAACGCTGTAGCATCTTGTTCTGGCTCTTCATCCTGAATCGCTGGTTGCTGGAGTGACTCTTGCAAACGCGTGGCCATGCCTTGTAATTTATCATGCAGCGTCTGCCTGCCAGCACGTCGACGAGCGGTCGCAAAGAACCCGCGGAAAACGCGCTGTTTATCCGAGGGATAGAATGCCTTCGTATTCGTGAACATATCCACCAACTCCGACGCTGTTTGCAGCCACTCAGACACTGCCACCGGATTGCCGCTCTTGAGACCATCCTGGTATTGTCTCAGGCGTTTGAGCTTTGCTTGAACGACTTGGGCAGCCTGTTCCTCAGCCTGCATACGCTCGCTCCTCGATGACCGAACTTTACCAGTACTCGCCGTCGGTCGTGATCGCGAACCTGGCCCCGGTCCTTTAACCGCACTCCTGCCCTCAGTATTCGGAATGAATGACGGCACAGACTCACCGCCCGCCAAACTTGGCTCTCGCTCCGCTTGCGGCTCAACTGAAACTCCCCTAGAGGCAACAGACACGGCATTCCGTTCGCGCTCCTGCTCTCTCCGCAGCTTCATGACCTCGTTCACGAGGTCCAGCGCTTCACGCCGCTTGCCGGTTGCTTCGTACACTTCAGCTAACGCGATCCTGGCGTCTAAATTGCCGTGGTCACCTGCGATCACAGTCTGATAGGCCGCTTCCGCCTGCTCGAAGTCCGCGAGGCCATGAAGACACCGACCCATAGCCATGACGAGCTGGGGGGTCGCGTATTCCTCAATATCAGCCAAAGGCGCGTACAGCGCGAGTGCCTGCTCGTATTGCTCCGAATCGACCAGAGCCTCTGCGACGTCTAGATACAAATCCGCATAACGCCGAGCTTCTTCATCTGCGGACCCGTCACTGTGTTTCTCGGCTTCGGCAAGTAAGAACCCGGCGTGCATAAGCGCTGTATCTATGTGTCCCAATTTCAATCTGAAAATGGCCATTTTTGCGCGCAGATCGAGCGGCAAGGTGTACCCACTCATGGCAGCGACGTTCCCGCGTTTCGACAACGGAAAATGGCGGTTAAGCACTGCTCGGGTAGGATCGTATTCGTCGTCATTGTCGTCCTGTACGTCATTCCAGAAACGTTCGGTCGTGCGCTGGAGAAGCCATCTGGCAGTCGATTTGATGAATTTAATTGCTTTGAGCCATTCTTTCTGTGCGCCGTAGAGTTCGGCAAGGATGTTGAGTTCCGACCAGGCAAATGATGGACTTGATGAGCGGCGAGATGATGATGTGAGAGATGCTTGTGGGGACTGGGATGCATGGAGGATATCTTCGTATAATTTTGCCGCGGATGGGATGTTCCGTTGTAGTACGTGTACTGACGCGAGCTCTTTGATCACGGTAAGGTCGTCTGGGAGCAAATCGTGCAGTTTCTTAAACCCTTCGAGAGCCTATTACGGTCATCAACAATCAAATAACTACCGAAGAATGCAAAAACAAGAACATTACCTTTCCAAGGTTACCCATCTCTTTAAACACCAACCCTCGTTCAAAAATAGCCTCAACGTCCTGCCCATTTGCAAGAATAGCACGGTTGTAGCAATACAGAGCCTGATCAATCTGCCCGATCTGAAACGATAATTTCCCGCAAATCGACCACAACTCACTGTCTTTCAACCGCAGATGTCCGGCCGAGATCCACGCCAGCAAGCACTTCGGGATATTCCCACGTTGCTTATGAATCTCGCCCAACGTCTTCCACGCCGCGTAGACATGATTGTCAATCCGAATGACCTCTCCCAATATCCGCTCCGCCTCGTCTAAATCGTCGGTTGCGTACGCCTGGTTCGCTTGGCCAAGAAGAATCTTAACTTCATCGGATGGCTCTTGTTCACGACTGCCACCGCCAAACCCGCCTCGTTTCTTCTTTTTCTTGCTTTTGGATTGCCCAGACGCGGATTTGAATCCTGCAGCCATACGCAAATGGTCATGAAACGCAGCATCATCACGTAGCGACGGATCAAGTACACTATCATCAATTCCACTCTCACCTTCATTAACATCATCGTCTCTCACATCATTCCCATTTGCAAACAAGTTCCCACTCCGTTCATTCATTCCATGATTGTTAGAATCTTCTCCATCATCAATATTCTCGAAATCAGAACCAACGTTATCGTCACCTTCTGAACCGGAATCTGTATAATCTGCCGCAATCAACTGACGCATGCGCTCAGTCTCGGGATCGTCGGCGTCGTAAAGCATCGACATCTTCTACCGCTGTTTGCAATATCAAATTACACAACCAGAAGGATTAACTAAGCTACATTGGTCGCTGCATAGAGTGTGCCACTAATTGCTGGATATAAATTTACCAAATATACCAATTATATATGTGCAAGTAGATTAGATTCCCCTAAACCACGACGCGTGACAGGGTCCGAGGGTTAGGGCACTTGTTAACTTTGATGATTTGTGCATAACGCGCTGACTGCCCACTCCAGATATTTTCTATACGCGTTGGAGATTTGTACGACTTAAAACGCATTAAGTTTGGTTCGCGTAAGGGTTGTGGCGTATTAGGCACGTGTTGCTGGTCGTTATGCCGATTGTAGACATGTGATAACTACAAGAATGCTTGTTTTCATTATCATCGATACTACATACCAATATATTACTACCTCACATAATCGCACAAAATAAAAAAATACACGTTAAAAGCACAAAAATGGCATAAAGACAAAACTTCTCGGATTCACTAATAAACAAGAAAACAAACTTATTAATATCACAAAACGGCGCACATATATAGTACTAAAACATAGACAAAAAAATACATAGATAAACAATTAGATAAAAACAAGAACAAGAACTAACCCAACACCAAAAACACCCAGGAGTTATTATACACTAAAAAATACTGTGCAAGTGCTACTGACACAAGAATAACACGTATAAAACGATACAGAACACAAATAAGTATTACACGAAAATCTGGACACTAATCAAAACACACGTCACAAAAAAGTATACAAGTTGAAATCAAAGAATGCATAAATTAGAATCCCAGCCTCTACAAACTTTTTTTCACACATCGCTTTTGATAATAAAAAATCTCTTGTAAACATACGCCATTCGGTATCGCACAGACTCTATCAGCCAAACAACTAAACATCGCCCGTAGCCTCGACGCTCTCGTTCCACGTGAACGCACTGGTAGGATCAAAATTTAGACCTCCGGCCGTAGCATCATCCGTGTTCAGAAAAGTATTGATATCAAACTCCAAGTCGCCGATATCACCATCCGCGCCGGTGCCAAACTCAGGGAACAGCGACGGCGCGTCCGCGTCCAAAAACGATGACGGAGCTTCCGAAGTCGGAGGTGCGGGTCCGGAGCTTGCGGTCAGCGTCGACGATGTCGGGGGAGCAGAAACATTGCTCGACGCGTTCGATATATTGTTCGCATTATTCGCGGCATTCTGCGAGGCAGAGAAGGTCGTCGCCTTAAGAAGTAATGGGTTGGTACCACCAGTCATACTGTTGCCAGCACCTCCAGCGTTCCCATTCGCAAACGACATAGGATGTTGCGGAGTAATAGGTGTGGTCGGAGTAGGCGGCTCGGATGTAGGACCGGGAGTCGCTGAAGGAGTGACAGGTTGATTGCCAGCAGCTGCTGCAGCTGCGGCGGCGGCGGCGGCCTGCTGCTTTTTCGTGCGCTTTTTGGGTTCGCGTGGTTCCTTCTTATTCTTGGGTATTATCTTCGCCGCGGGTGGAGTAGGGGCAGTGATAGGAGTGCTAGCCATGGATGGTGAAGCCGATGCGCGCGGAGCACTTGACGGTGCTTGTGGGGGCGGCATCTGTTGTTGCTGCTGTTGTCGGGATTGCGGCTGCGCTTGCTGGGAGTTTGCCTGCTGGCCACCTTGCTGGGGACCTGGCTGGTTTTGACCTGGCATCATTTGCGGGCCATTACTTTGTTGCAGCGGCCATATCAAGTTCGAATTAGTTTGCTGTCTACCAGGTACACTCTGTTGGCGAGGACCGCCTTGATCGGCAGCAATTTGTTGAAGGTGAGCCGCATTGAAACCCTGCGGGTGCGAAGGCTGCACGCCACGCATAATAAGATTGTTCCCCCCCGGACCACCGACAAGAACATTGAACTGATCCATGGCCGAGAATCCACCAGCCATATTCGGCGACGCGTTCCGCGAGTTCGGTTGCTGACCCTGACCTGCAGGGTGCTGCTCTGGCAATGGCGAACCCGGAATGGCTTGATTCGTAATCTTGGGAGTTGCGCGTTTGGCCATATCCATATTAGGCTGTGGCGATGGCGCAAGTCGTCCTTGTTGTGGTGACATAGCCGCGAACGGCGTAATGTTCTCGCCTGGTTGTTGACCTGGCTGTTGCCCTGGCTGACCGCCTGGCGCGCCAGAAGTTGAGGGTTGCTTAATGACAGCATCCTGCTGTTCCTGTCGAGCAACCATAAGCCGTCGCTTATTCTGCTGCTCGAGCAGCATCAGCTGCATTTGATAGTCTTGCAGGGCATTCGTGTTGCCACCCACTGACTGCTGTGTGCCAGGGGGAATACGTAGCTGACCCGCGGCGGGATTCTGGCCGTACGCGTCGGCAACGTACATGGTAGGATGTCCCTGTTCAGACGACGAATGAGTAATCATAGGCGAGCCGCCAGGAATGTGGGAAGCCCCAGGTTGCAAGCCGGGTCCAGCTGCTCCTTGTCCTTTGCTCATGTTCAACAGTGCGCGATGATTGTTCATGAGATTGCTCGAGTACTGCTGAAGCTGCTGAGCTTGCATAGCTGCCTGAGACAGTCCGGGCTGGTGTTGCAAGTGGCCCTGCTGATTAGCCTGCTGCTGCAGATGCTGGGCCTGTTGCTGCTGGGCCTGTTGCTGCTTCAACTGCAGAATCGGGCCGCTAAATTGCTGATTCATCTGGCCTGGATTCATTCCTGTGTTGAGGAGCATCTGGTGCGCCGCCTGATTGTTTGTTTGTTGACCAGCAGCATTCACAAATCGACTGGACGCAACCTGTGAATAGGCTCCATCTGGCGAGAGCCGCTGCCTCTTGGACGGGGATCCAGACTGCGCGGGGGTAGGAGAGTGTTCAGATCTACCGTCGGCACCGGATTCTTGTTGTTGGCCTGGTTGTGGTCCCTGTTGAGAAAGTTGTCCAGCCTGCTGTGCGGCCTGCTGCATATGTTGCTGCTGTTGGGCGTACATCTGTTGCTGCTGCCGCATGGTTTGTATCTGAGCACTTGACCGAGTGTTAGCACTTGGTCCTTACACATTCTAAAGGCACCATTTTGAACTTACGCAGTCAATCCACCCGCAGCAGCACGACGCGTGAGAGCAGCTTGACGGGCAAGTTGCTGCTGTCGTTGCTTCTCAATATCAGTCATGCCTTCTGGTAAATGGCTACCGTTCAATCGCGCATTTATTGCCGATGCATTATGAGGATAGCCCGCCATGGCCGCAGGATTCATGATCTGGCTTTGGGGGCCTATGGCCGCACCGCCAGGGCCGTGTTGCTGCTGAGCTTGTGCGGCGCGTGTGGCCTGCTCTTGTCGCAAGCGCTGTAGAAAGCGGTTAATAAATCGATCGGCACATTTAAATATTCAGATGATCTTGTACCTGAGCATGGATGAATTGTTGGGCCGGAATACTGGCCGGCTTGTTCGATCGCGCGAACAAGAGATCCCAGAATATGAGCCACCACTCAAACAAAAATCCTTCGGGTGCATCGATGATTCCGACGGATTTGGACAGTGTATTGCTGTTTCCGCTCGCGCCGGATGCGGGATCATCGGGCCCGCTGCCATTATTCGCGGTAGACAGGGTATTGTTTGCATTGGGAGGCTTTGAGTCGAGGTCGTTTGCGCCGTTCTTGCCTGGGCCGTTATTGTTCGCACTGGGATTGGAAGTGTCACCATTCGCGCGGGATTTCTCAAACTTGACATCGCCCATAATTTCGGACGAGTCGATGTCGCGGCGCTGGTTCTGGCCCATGAATCGCGCGGCGGCCGGCTGTCCGATTGTCGCGCCTTTCATGACCGTGTGAACCTTGACATCGGCCTCCTGACCAAAGACGCGTGCGGACTGGTGTAGGTTGTGCTTCATGAGGTAGTCGTAAATGTAAGCATTGAGAAAGTCCTGCTCGGATCGATGCTGGTGGGTGGACTGCTGAAGTTGTTGATGCGGTTGTTGCTGTTGCTGTTGCTGTTGCTGGAGCTGAGGCGCAGTGCCGGGCGCAGTGCCGGTGTTTGTGCCCGGCGGCGCGGCCAGAGGCGTGTCCGAGTTCATGGCAAAATTCCTACTGGACGCGGCCTGCGGAGGAGTGGGAGAGGGAAGCGTGGGAGAGCACTGGACAGGGAGAGAGCGCAGTGGTGAGGGCAAGTGCGGGCGGGTGCGAGTGCGGAGGGCGGGTTGCGCTTCACAACTGGCGAGCCGTGGCGTTGTGCTAAGCGCGCATATATTGCAAAGGTTATGGCGCAAGTAAGCCTGCACGCTGCCCACCAAGCAGCGTAGATCTCAGGCCATGCTGAGAAATGCGACGACCGAGATAAACTCGAGTGACCGAAAGCAACTTGATCTGCTCGCGCGAACACTGAGCCAGTCTCCTCGCGATCCTAAATGTTTTGGTGCGATATTACTGCTCAAGACTCAATTGTAGGCAGACATCAACTACGTTGGGGGATCATGCAAGAAGGGGACTAATAATATGTACTGCTTGCACACTCGCTTTTTGTTTGTTCCCGGAGGATTTCCCTACGCCCTTGTCCAAATGGATTTTCCTTTATATAGATCCTCGTATAGATTCTCGTTAGGAGATCTATACATATGCGAGCAACAGCTACTACTCGCCTTTCGTGGAGGGTAGCTGTGCGCTGAGGCTTGTCTCCTTGCCATCTGGTCTTAGCCCGGTGGCATGGAAGGCGGGACCACCAGATCTCGACATTTTGTTCGTAATGTTCAAAATAAGGGGTTCGGTGGCCAACTTATACAAGTGAGCATGTGAAATTCCACACCTGGGTGAATATTTCGACACGCGATTGCTCGCTAGATCAATGCTATCCATCTGTCCCGCCTTGAAATTATGCTGTTGCAACAGGAGCAGCAGCTTGAGAACGTCCAAGACTTGCATCAGATGTGCAGAAATTGATGTTAGCCACACAAGCGAATAAAAAACCACAAAAGTGTGTATTCTGGGACAGATGTGAGCTGGCTCATATCAAATATATTCCGAACATACATACAGATAACCACGTAACTTTACTTCTTGCAGTCCCATACCCAACAGAATCTAGTCGTCTCCCACAGGCATTTCATCCTCCAATATACGAATTAGCGTTACCCGCATCTCTGTAGTCTCGTGTCCACGCAACACGTCGCTTATGAACTGCGCCTCCACTTGCGTTTGAACCTATCACATTAGCCTGTTAGCATCTATCTCACGGTACTCGTTGATCGTAAATGACATACCATCTCTAAAGCGCCTCTTAAAACACCACATAGTATATTAGAATACCACAGCTCATTGAGAGCCTTACTGTCATCCGGCAGCTCCACAAAGTCCGCTAACGGATTCTCGTCAAATATCAGACTGAACTGTTTATTATCCTGTGACCAATTTCCCACAGTTGGTGTAATATTCAAAAATATCTTGAATCCAACCTATACCGACACAGTTAGCACACTTGCTATGCCACTGCCACAAGCTAGCCGAACGGGAAACGCACTTTGGAAATAATCTCCGCTGTATCTTTAAATGTCCGACAGCGACTCGTATTTGCCCGCGCTAAGAAATCCTCAATCAATCGTATGCCGATGTTATATCCCATCTTATCCAATTGCTCATTGACTTGTATATAATCATTTCCAAAGTCCTTGCAAAGCTGCGCGACCACGGATCCGTACGTTAGCGTGACCAACTCCGCATTCTATCACCATATAATTAGCCTTGCTCTTTATTTTGAACAGAGATTATATGGGAATTCATACCACTTTCTCGACTCTGGTCTTCCACACTTCTTCGCCTACTTGCCGTGGTGTCCGTGCCATATTGTGATTGTCGGACGATTGATTGGTACTATATTGGCGTTCTCGCTGTCCCCTTGAATCGTAATACGAGAAACCACTCGGATCATAAATCCTAGTGGACAAATTCAATTGTCCTCTTAGGTAATAGTCGATGCGATTATAGCGTATTTATACAGTAATATCCTTGCGTCGTAAATCTTGTAGTCGAGCGGGCACGCTTAACCGCGATACCTCTTCGTCCAAGCGCCGCGGGAAGCAACCTTTTTCACAAACCTACAAACCTACAAACCCCCAACCGTACCCAGCGACCACTCCCCCCTCTCTCTCACATACACAATCGGGCACCCACTCCACCGCACAAATCCCCCGACATCACGCCCCCCTCTGTCTCCATACAATGTCGGACAAACGGAAAGGTGTCTCCGAAGTCGGACAACTCACACCGGCCAAGCGACAACGTGGGACGGCGCCGACGTCCGTTGCGGTCGTGAACACGTCTGTTGCCCAAGGGCCGCTGATTCAAGCGGTATGAAATCTTTTGCGATAATTTGTAAGATGCAGAGAAGAAGTACTAACGTGTATATTGTAGGTTCAACGGAGTTCTAATCTACAAGCACCGATCATACAATTATCGGGTCATACGGTACGTCATTCTAGTTAGTATTTGGCCCCAAAAGAACGATGATCTGATAGGTACAGGGCGAGGTGTATGCATGCCGATTCGACAACACAGGCGAAATAATAGCATCAGGCTCCCAAGACCGGACAATCCTACTCTGGAACACATACGGTGCAAACGAAAATTTTGGCGTAATAAAGGGCCACAAGGGTGCGGTCCTCGACCTCGCGTTTTCCAGGGACTCGCGAGGCCTCTATTCCGCCTCCTCGGACACGACGCTTGGCGTATGGGACGTGGACAGCGGTGTGCGTATCCGTAAGCACGTCGGGCACGAGGATATTGTGAACAGCATTGACCGCGTGCGTCGTGGTCCGGAGTTACTCCTCTCCGGATCCGACGATGGGTCGATTGCCCTATGGGACCCGCGGACGAAACACGCCGTCGAGTATATGGAGACAGATTTCCCTGTTCTGGCTGTTGCGTTTGGTGAAGGCGGAAATCAGATATTTTCGGCGGGCATAGACGAGGATATTAAAGTCTGGGATTTACGGCAGAGAGGCGTGGTTTACAAGCTCCAAGGCCACACCGATGCCGTCACGTCTTTGAACGTGAGCGAGGATATGCAATATTTGGTATCTCACTCGATGGACAACACCGTGAGGAATTGGGATATCCGACCATTCGCGCCTGAGTCCCGGTTAATTAAATTATATGGTGGTGCGCCGGCAAGCGACGTCGAAAAGAACTTGCTTCGCGCGAGTTTCAGTCCGGATGGATCGCAGATTATCGCTGGATCTGCAGATCGAACTGTCGTCATTTGGGATACCTTGACAGGGAAGATATTGTACAAGTTACCGGGGCATACGGGTTCCGTCAATGACTCCAGGTTCTCGCCGCTGGAGCCTAACGTTATATTAAGCGGATCTACAGATCGGACATTGATGCTTGGCGAACTAGGTAAGGGGTAAAATGTATAAATTCTATAACTTATGTCATATGTATAGTTTTGTATATTATAGTGTTGGTTGTTGTTATAATGCAGGTGCGGTTACACAAATGGTTCCAACCAATCAAAAATCAGGCAACAGGCAAACTCCTGGATCCCAGTCTATGTCTCCCAATCCGTCCAACCATTTCAGCGAAATAGACGGTAACAATATAGTACACGGAATTTACAACTCCAAATTAAAGTATCTACATGCCCCCCAAACTTGATGTCAACTTTTTCACAACTGGACAAACACTATCGAGTCACGGACTTAGTCCTTGACAACGGTCGCGGAATCGCGGCGACACGCGTAGTATGTCTGCGTAATCTCTGGGCATACTCAATGGAACTCTCGATCACGCCTTCATATTTTGTCTTATCTTCCGCGCTTGAATTTCGCTTGTCAATCCAATATGCGAGCACAATCGAAGCCTCGATCTTGACTCGTTCCAATTCCTGTACGTGGGCGGCTAATTCTTCTGCTGTCATGTTCTTAAGCGCGACGTCACTGACACGAGATATTTGGCGCGTATAATCTGCGTCGAAATCAGGCGGTGGGCCAGAGGTATCTGAGCGTGAAAGGGAACTGGTCGCGGGTGGCGGCACCGATGCTGGACGCGTTGGTGGATCTGACCCTTCCTCGTCCGGCAGAGGAGCTGAACGCGCCGATTGTATCGATGGCCTAGCAGACAATGGTCCGTTCGATGTCTGCAATGACCTTCTGGATGACAGGACCAGTTTCTCTTGTCTTTTCTTGGCCGGGAGAACCTATTGTGATTGTGAGCTTATCTTTTTCTGGTTCTCGAGCGAGTTAAATCTTACCTGGTCAAGGTCGACAGGAACTCCAAGGCTGACAAGATACGTCCGCCGTATTCGGCTCGTCCGCCAGTCGGTAAGCTGTGGACTCGGCACCTCGCTCAAGTTCGACCATAACGAAGCACTAACATCAACTCATCAGTGTGTCGTCACTTTTGTCAGGTAGTCAAATATACCGACCTCCGATTGGAAACTTGTAATGGTGATTTGAGTATCGCCGGTGGATCGTAGGGCTCAGAAGTCGCGGCAATCATTCGCGATGTTGGAAATATGTCATCCGCGATCACAGCTGTCGCTGCTTCTAACATGTCCGTCGACGAGAAATCATCCATATCCAACAACTGTAGCCGACGTGGCGAACGATGTTGTATAATCGGTGTAATTGGTTGAGTCTCAGAGACAGGAGCTGCTTGCGCTTCTCCAAAATCGCCAAAATCGTCGTCATCGAATTCCTCTTCATTGTCGCCATCATTTACTCCTATATCAGTCTCATCTCGCGCACTGGCGGCGATCCCATTACCGTGATTGAAAATTGATAAATCATTGCTGTCGTCGTGGTTGGTCATATCCCTCAGTAGCTGTGATACGTCGCCTCCGTTATGAGTTGCTTGGACAGCTGGTACAGCCGCCCATTGTTTGTAGGCATCACCTCGACCCTCAGCATCCGTTGCCGGCGTCGAAAGTGCATCTACCCAGAGCTGCCCATCATCCGAGGCCATGTCCGCTATGTCAATTGCAGCAGACGTAGCTTATTCTCGGGAATAATTTAGAAGCTGTTGCTCGCGATGTGGAAGTTGGACTTTTCAAGATGTAGTCTGAAGCGGCGCTGTTTTGATGTAATTTGTCGCCCGACGACCGCCCAGGCTGATCAGTAAACTCTATCTGTTCCTGCCAGCGATGTAGCGCCACCAATAAACACTAAGGGTATTGTAGCGAAATTATGATTATGTTATACATATTAACAGTCATTGCTTGAATTATTTAGTCAGTGCGCTACCTGGTCTGCAACCAGTCGGACAGATCAAAAGCCGGCTAAGGCACCGTTATCGAATCACTCTCCAGTGCGCAAAGTGTACTAAGTATGAACAGTATATAAACAGCAAATAGAGAGTATCATGCAAATGCACCAGCAAACGTAGGCGCCATTACGCGGCTTCAGTCTACTAAAATCAGAAGACACACTCGATTAGGACCACTTTGAGCATCGTTAACCATAGTTCATTGCATCATGCCTTGTCAAACCCTCTCCATTAATTATTGTAAGTTCAGAACTGTGATTTCGTTCAGGCGCTGAGCGTGCGGCGCAAGTCAAGGTTAGGGTTGTAATTTAATATCACTGCTAAAAAGGGAATACGACGATTTTTTGCGACCAGCAATTTCCCGCAGCGGAATATTGAGCCCAGATATTGGTGAGTTTCTTGCAACCAAAATTAGTGTATGCTCTATCGTCAGTAAGGTCAGTTGAGTAACTGACCTGTTTGCTGTAGGTCAATAGCTAGAGTGGATTTAACGACGTTGAAGGCATATTGGTTTAAATGTTGTCTCCACTTAAATGTTCTCCACGTAGGGATTAGGCGGAGCCGAACTTGTGGCAGTTTATGCCATGCTCATCTCTTTATGCCATAGCGAGCTCTGTTGTATTACATGTCCACGTTTATATCACTATAGATCTTGACAGTTCTGCAGGCGCCAAATGAATGGTTCGTGTTCACCGTTCCCAATCACCGGACCTTTTGACTCTAGTATATCTTGTAATTTCAACAATTGCACTGCCGTAGAAGCATCCCGGAACGTCAAAATGGCATACAACCTGTAGAACAAGCGCCAGCTACTACATCGTTTCAGTGCTATATAAAATACTCGTCAAATCCTTACAAGCCAATCCTGTATTTAACATCACAGGACGGTGGCTGTTTAAGATTGGTAATTTTTACCAGACAGCGTCTGGATTCATCAAACTCAAATCCCACACTATCCACTAACGATTCCCATAGCCCTCCACGGCCACGACAACCACGATATATCACCACATACCCCGAGGCTCTCCTTGTTCGGAATCGTCATTTGTATCCCGTTATTATTCCCAGCCTGAAATTTACTGAGCGTGCGTGAGAACGTTGCCAATAACCTCACGAATCCAAAAAGTGATATATTGGTCACAGTTTTATATATCAGCACCAGTACGCCCAATTACCACTGGAATTGATAACAAATTCTTGAATTTGAAGCAATGATGATACCGGAATATGCCCCTTCTGCGGTCACGACTGCGGCTTCGCGTCTGCGGTCGAAAGCGCAGAATGGACATGCGTTGATGCCGATTCCGTTAACCATCCACGGTATACCGTCCGTTACATCTCGCCAACGGCCTCGTGCGCTACCATTAGAACTGGAAACGGTTGAAGGACGGCGTAATATCGCTCATAAGCCTCCGCAAAAGAAAGAGCGTGTTTTGGGATTGCAAGAGGCACCAACATATTATCCCAGCGAAGATGAGTTTAAAGATCCGTTCAAGTACATTGCCACCATTGCCAATGAGGGGAAGGAGTACGGAATCATTAAGATTGTGCCGCCCGATAGCTGGAGACCCGAGTTCGCTTTAGATACAGAGGTGAGTCGAAATAATGAAGCTGCGACGACTCATATCCCGATTTTGCATATCTTCACTTTGTAGCGGATTTGTCTTGGTGGAAGAAGCTCGTGCCCCAGGGTATCATACTAATCCATCTTCTTTTAGCGATTTTGGTTCAAAACGCGTCGTCAGGAGCTCAATTCCATGGAAGGAGGCACTCGGGCGAATCTCAACTTCCTAGATCAATTACATAAGTTTCACAAACAACGCGGCGTCACGCTCAACAAACTCCCTAGCGTCGACCGTCGTCCGCTGGATCTCTACCATCTCAAGAAATCTGTTGACATGCGCGGCGGTTTCGAAGTCGTTTGCAAGAAGAAGCAGTGGGCCGAAATTGGTCGGGAGCTCGGATATAGCGGAAAGATTATGACGTCGCTATCGTCGTCGCTTAAGAATTCTTATCAGAAATACGTTCTCCCATACGAGAAGTATCTCATCAGCGCTAAACCACTGGTGCAGCAACAAATTGCGGCCGAGCAGGGTGGGCCCATCACTCCTGTCAAGCGGTCTCGAACAGTGTCGAGTAATTCCAGTACGGAGCCGCATTCGCGGATGGGTTCGGCTTCCCCTCAGACCGACAGTGTAGCTCAGTTAGGTCAGATAAATAATCTCAAGCGTTTAGCTTCTCCGAACAGAGACAGTTACTCCCAGGTCAAATCTGAAGAGGAAAGTGAAGATGTCGTAATGAGCGATTCACTTTCGCGTGGTTCGACTGCTGCCGAACAGACTACAGACGAGCGGAGAAGTAGCAAGCGACTAAGAAAGAGTAAGTTTATTTTCCTTCGTCGCATCTTGATTAATTAATAAAAATCGTATCTAGGCTCGGAAGCCGAGCAGCCACCGACCGTTGCTGGGTCCAATATGGTTCTCCACAGAGAAATTGGTGCTGTCAAGAGGATGAATCAACAGGCTCAATCACGAAAACCGGGAGAGGTATGCTATACGCAGCCAGGTGGGTCAATATTAGTACTAAAACCTAATAGAACTGCGAAGTCTGCGGTCGGGGCGATGATGCTCTCAATATGCTCCTTTGTGACGGCTGCGACGCGGGATATCATATGTCATGTCTGAAGCCTCAGTTGAAGGGTATCCCAGACTACGACTGGTACTGCGACAAATGCCTCGTCGGTACAGGCGAGTTCGGCTTCGAAGATGGTCAGGTGTACAACCTGCGCCAGTTCCAGGAGAAAGCGAAGAATTTCAAAGACCACTATTACTCGGGAAAGATGTCTGTCGATCGAAAGACGAAAAAACCTCGCGAGGTTACTGAAGATGAAGTTGAGGCAGAGTTTTGGAGGCTGGTCGAGGACGTGAATGATACCGTCGAGGTTGAGTACGGCGCCGATATTCACTCTACGATTCACGGTTCTGGATTCCCTACGATTGAGCGTAACCCGCTTGATCCGTATTCAACGGATCCTTGGAATTTAAATATAATGCCCCTGCATGAAAAATCATTATTCCGTCATATCAAGACAGATGTTTCAGGTATGACGGTTCCTTGGCTTTACGTCGGCATGATCTTTTCGACTTTCTGTTGGCACAGCGAAGACCACTACACGTACTCTGCGAATTACCAGCATTTTGGTGCGACGAAGACGTGGTATGGTATTCCCGGCGCGGACGCCGACAAGTTTGAGGAAGCTATGCGCAATGCAGTCCCAGAACTCTTTGAGCAACAGCCAGATCTTCTGTTCCAGCTAGTCACTATGCTTAGTCCCAAGCGCCTTATTGAAGAAGGCGTCAGCTGTTACGCCATTGATCAACGGCCTGGCGAGTTCGTCATCACGTTTCCGCAAGCATATCATGCTGGATTCAATCACGGCTTCAATTTCAATGAGGCCGTGAATTTTGCTCCGGCGGATTGGGAGCCTTACGGCAAATTTGGTGTCGAGACTTACCAGGACTATCGGAAATTACCAGTTTTTTCTCATGATGAATTGCTGCTTACTGCTGCCGCGAGGGATAACTCAATAGAAACAGCATCATGGTATGCCAGTCGTTGATCTGTCTGGATGTCTTACGAAAATTAACCAATATTATAGGCTAGGTCCAGCATTGGCGACCATGCAAGAGCAGGAAATGGCAATGCGAGATCATATTCGTCACCTTTGTCCTAACATTAAAGAGGAATACCTCAGCGTGGATCTTCCAGACGCGGAAATCCAGTGCGCCTACTGCAACACCTATTGCTATCTTTCTCAAATTCTTTGTCCATGCACTCCTAATATTGTCTGTCTAAACCACTATGATGAGCTATGCGACTGCGATCGCTCGAGGAGGATTTTGCGAATCAGATTAAAGGACGACGAAATTGCCAGTATCGTATCGAAAGTCCGTGACCGCGCACACAAACCCACTGAATGGCACGAGAAATACGACAGACTTATGGCCGATTCCGAGAAACCCGCTCTTCGTTCACTACGATCACTGCTAACCGAAAGCGAAAAGATCCCATATACATTACAAGAAGCGGAGCCGTTACGAAAGACAGTAGAAGCTGCGAATAAGTGGGTTGAGGAAGTGCAAAATATTCTTGCACGGAAGCAGCAACATCGACGAAGGAATGACCGCCCTTCCAGGCATGGAAGCGTAAAGTCTAGCGAACCTGAGAGCGAGTTTAGGAAGCCGGAAGTCATCTTCAAGTTACTTGACGAAGTCGAGAAAATGCCATTCTATTCTCCAGAGATTGATCTTCTGAAGGAGCGCGTTGAGCAGATGAACGATTTTACGAAACGCGCTGATCATCTTCTATCGAACCCTATTGAGAACATGGACGAGTACATTGCTCTCATTGAAACTGGTATCGCTTTGAAGTTGGACTTGCCGCAGATTGCGGCGTTAGAAAATTTTTATGCAAAGTTGCAGTGGAAGGAGACGGTCAACGATGCGCTAAAAACCTATATTTATCTTCAAGACCTGGGTGCTCTACTGGTTGAAGGTTCCAAATTGGGCTTTGATGACACGGCGCCCGTGTTCAAGAAGCTTCTGAAGGCCAAAGTCCATGGCGACACATGGGAGCGAGATGTCAAAAAGTTGCTAGAATCCGAGAAATTGGATTGTGATCATCTTGAGAACATGTATGACGAAGCCACGACTACGTCGGTGACTAAAGAGACATATGACGCATTGGAAAAAGTACTACTGAAGCATAAAGAAGCCAATGAAGCCATTGCTTCGTTCCTTGAACAAACGTCGAGGGCGGATGTCAAAGACCGGGCACCATACAGGGAAGTCCGACGGGTGATAGACTCACTGAAAGATTTACCAATTAAACCCATCCGGGCAGGGGAGCTTGAGAAGCAGGCCAAGGCTGTTGACGAATGGCTACGAAAGGGAAAGAAGTTATTTGGCAAGAGTAACACTCCACTGCATATTTTGAGGAGTCATCTTGACAGTGTGGAGAACCGGAATCGTAACTGTTTCTCTTTGAACGATGAGCCGAGGGTGCCAGCTGAGCCAGCCTCTCATGAGCCCACACCAGAGCCTGACAACGAATCAAGGTCTAAAACTGATAGTCATCGCGAAGTGTTTTGCATTTGCCGACTGCCTGAATCTGGCATTATGATTGAGTGCGAGCTGTGCCACGAATGGTATGTATAGAGTCAAGTTGCACTCCTGACTTGATAGGACCTAACACTTTCAGGTATCACAACCGCTGCTTGAAAATTCCTCGTGGAACAATCAAGGACGCGGACTGCTATACGTGCCCGATATGCGATTATCGCATTACAATATACCGTGACTCTGATCGGCCAAAATTGGAAGATTTGGAGCAGTGGGAGCAAGACGCTGCAACACTGCCTCTATGCCCAGACGAACTGGATATCTTGCACAAAATTAATGTCACGGCACGAAAATTCCGAGATTTCCTTCAACAGTTTGTCAGCCCTGCGTCGGCTTCTCCACCGATGGATATAAATACCATGCGATTCTATCTTCGAAAACTGGAAGGCGGCGACATTCTGCTCGTGAACGAAACGAACTTTTTCCGGACTGAAACGCACAGGTTGGCGCCTGTTGCACCCGATCCGCCACCAATGACTGAGACTTCACTGAGCACTCGTAAACCGCGTGTTACAAAGAAAGACATTAGCGCGACCAACTCTCCGATGCCGACTCCGTCCACTATGTTAATGCCTACGTCCGAGGATGTCAAGCTTGACTTCAATGGCATAGCGGACACGCCGATGCCACTCGTGCACAAAGATCGAACTCCTGTGGGAGTAGAGTTGCCTCCAATGTTAGTCGAACGTTCGATGGCCGTACCCACTAATATTCTACTGGCACCGAGCTTACTTACTCCTGCTTACTATCAGGATGACATCGATGTCAAC
This sequence comes from Lipomyces chichibuensis, assembly GCF_038497645.1. Taxonomy (NCBI): domain Eukaryota; kingdom Fungi; phylum Ascomycota; class Lipomycetes; order Lipomycetales; family Lipomycetaceae; genus Lipomyces; species Lipomyces chichibuensis. The sequence goes on from NW_027117477.1 coordinate 210,908, forward strand.
GATACAATTAATGTCATCAACGACCGATTGTGATGGATGTTAGTCTCCGGGGTGTTTTAAATTTTTTGTGTATATTTATAACGAGCATTGCGATCACTTTTGTTGCTTTTGTCTAACAGGTCATTGCTTACCCATGTATTCTTTAGTTTATGGTTTATTCCGGAGTTGTAAAATGTATCTCATTTATTATTTACATAATTTACAAGCATCGATTGCACATCATTAGCTAGCCTCGGCCGACGCTGCAGCGCTAGCATCAGATTCTCTAAGCCAAACCCGGCGCTCCTTCAGTCTTCGTTTTAATCCCTCTTCGCCCGCTCGTCCTAATATTCCGGCAATAAGCTCTACGGCACGTAAGCTGTCATCGTTAGCAGGGATCGGGTATGTGAGCAAGGTGTGCTCCATATCAGTATCCACGATGCCAATAGTCGGCACCATCTTAGCCTTGCACTCCAGCAGTGCCACCCGGTTCTCAATTGGATTCAGAACTATGACGAGATCAGGGATAACGTTGCCCGGCGCAGGTTTAATGCCAAAAATCTCGCGGTCAGCCATATCGACCACCTTTTTGTCGCGCACACCGAGGACTTGCGTGGCGTTGGTTAGGAGGCCGGGGACCCAGTTTTTGATGATATGATAGCCGCGCATGCGTTTTGCTGTCAACGCGACAACATCTTCTTGGCCTGGCCTTGTGCCGACGACGAGGATAAGACCACCGCGTTCAGCGACGGCGGTGACGACTTTGCAGGCGCGGCGTAGGTAAGCAATAGTCTTGTCGAGATCAATGATATGGATACCGTCACGTTTGCCATAAATGAACGGCAGATTGGATTGCCGGAGTCGCTGGGTGTTGTGGCCGAGATGTGCACCAGCGGCCACAAGCATTGAGACCGTAGTTTCGTTCGGTGCGGGCGGGTTCTTTAGACTCTTCCGGGGAGAGTATGCCGGACTTGGCTGGGCACCCAGAGACCCGTTAAGCTTAGCTATAGCCAATCGTTAGTGTGCGCCTGCTACGAATATAGACGCGATCTGACATACCATTATTTAACTGTCGGTAATATAATTCAGTCTCAGTGAATGGCTCGTTTGGTGCTGAAAACACAGTGTTGCCTTCATCGTCCGCTCTCATCTTAGCCTCTTGCACCATACGCTGGTACTGCGCGGCTTCTTCCTCGGCATTGAAAAGCTCTCTTTCATACAACGCGCCGAGTTCCATGCGAACAATCTCAGCCAAATCGACATTGTCCTTCGACAGCCTCTCCGTCAAACTCTGGATCACATCCTCATCGTACACAAACGCCAGCCTCCTTTCCTCCTTTGCCCTTTGTCGCTCTTCGTCAAAATCTTTTTGCATACGCTCAATCCGAGCCTGTTGAGTCAATTCGGCTGGTGGCTTCGCATGCTCCGGAGCAACCTCACTCTCATTCAACTCCGGCAACACCCTATTAAACTCGGCGTCATTATTAATAAAAAGCTGTTCCGCAACCGACTTGTGCGGCGGTGCACTTGGGTCGGCCTCAGTGGCCAGAAACTCCGGCTCCTCATCCACCATGGCCTCCTGTTCGTCCGCGAGCCCGTATTGATCAACATCAAGCGCATCAAGGTCGAGGTCGGAATACGGGTCCAGTTTACTGGGTTTCTTATCATCAGATTTTAAGCGTACGCAAGAAATCCGAGGAGTATGGTGCAATGCGGGATGGCGGAACGTGGGGCCGCGAATGGCGGTCGTCTGATTCGTTGCAGAGGTAATCAACCCTCCCACAATTCCTTCACTTCTAATTAGCCTCCCGCACTTCTGCAAAGTAGTAGCAACTGCATATAAAAAAGAAAATACCTCGCAGTCGTGGAAATGTTCGTGAAATCATTGTGGCTATGGCAGTTGAGATAGCGACGGGCCACCTGCTGAGACTTTTGCTATTCCTTAGGTAATTGAGATTTTGCTTTTGCACAATTCCACTGGTACCTTCAAACTGTCAAATACCAAATACTTAGGGTCGAAAAGTTACAGTTTTCGCGAAACTTGTCCACCGAAAGGAAATCTGTGCAGAGAGCGGCAGCTCTGCTCGTGGGTCTGGTTAGACTATTGTGCACGAGTTCCCGAAATTCAACTTTTTTCTTGACAAATCCAATGTCGTGCGGCGGTGTGAAGTTAACCATTGAACCTCAATTTTTTTTTGGCGACGCGGCGCCATCTTACTTTGACAATTAACCAATTCACCGGTAAAGTAAGGCTCAAAAACATTTCTTTATTTATTACAAAGTCTACAATTACATAATATGCATAAAAAATATTACGTCTAACAGTTTGTAGCGGCACCTGACATACGCGGTCTCACATGGAGCAAAAGAAAGACAGCGCTTGGTAATGGCAGCCAAATTATCAATATCGCACATTTCAGAGGATTAAACTCTGAAGTCAATATGTAAAGAAACCTGTCACCGACGAGGGTAACTATTAAAGTTCCTGCCGATGACAGATGTGCTTTCAATCCTAGTTGCGAAGTCTTTGGTTGAGAAACAGAAGCAGTCAAGCAAGCAGACAGCAAAGGATGGTAGGCACTGATTCGAATGGTTTGAATTTTGTACAAATTATATGCTATGCACACATAACAACCTTTCCCAAACTCTTTTTTTCCGTATCTATATGACAACCATCCCAATTACGCTGACTCACGAAGGCCCTCCTTGAACTCCTTCAAAGCCTTGGCAGTTCCGTGAAGGGCATGTCCTGCGGATGGTTATTATCACGTACACAACGCACCGGAGTAGACATAAAACTTACTGTGGTTTCTTCGGAACTTGGGGTCAACTCCCTTGAGGGAAGGATATCTCGAAGTCTTAGGCTTCTTGATACCATTCTAATTAAACCATCGTTAGTTCTCTCGCCATTTTTATGATCGTTTCGCAACATTATATGTGACATACGCGGTGAGCCTTCTTGGTCTGATTGTGATTTGTGTGATTCTTAGACTTAGACATTGTGAAATATTATATCCTGGAGCCATTCATTGCGATTGTATGCGAAAATGTCAGTAATCATGCGGACCGGCACAGTCATAAGCAACCTTGGAGTTTCATCTTAGAGGCGACACTTGGAATGCGTACTAACGGCACTTATGCGTGACTGGTGAATCAATTGTTCCGATGTAAGTCTATACACTGTAATCGCCCGATGGTCGACGCTTGCCGTACAATTCAAATCAACAACAGCAACGCAATATTAGCAAGTATCTCAGCCGTTCAAATTGCACCATTTTCGTCCAGTCGCATTATGCCTGCAAAGAAAGTCCAAAAGGTTGCCTATGCCGACCACCCGATTCCCACTGACATCTTCGTATAAAAATCGCAAATAAGAGTTAGCGAAATTCGTGCCAACCAGCCAAAATATCCTCGAATTCACTCGTACCTTTTGTAAAACACGAAAGGGGTTGTTAGATTGTCTAGCCGGACTTCACAATGAACTAATTCGTGATCATCGCCATTATGTGCTAGTAAGCAACTGGTATGGGGGTAAGGTTGGTGCACCCAATGTGGGACCGTGACTGCGAATTCAGTATTAGGGTTAAGCCCTGCACCGAAGTTGCAGTAGTAAGAAGCCAGTATCAAGTAAATATTAAAATCACGTGCTTCCCACGAGGAAGTGACGAAAGTGCCACACTTTTAGAACGCCGAATCTAAGGCTAACGGGTCAATCCACTCTCGTAAGAGGTTGGTGATTACATCTACTGTTGTAGCAATACATACAGTCGAGAACCAATGCCCCCAACGATCCACTATCCGCACATATCTATCGAATTCTGCACGGCATGTAAATGGAATCTTCGTGCAGCATGGTAAGTCTCGGCGGTTTTCGCGGCTATTCATACCTGGATGATTCACGTGCCGAGTGCTGACGAATTGGTAATAGGTATGCTCAGGAGCTATTATCGACGTTTTCAACGGAGTTGGGTGAAGTTTCAATGATTCCTTCCAGCGGCGGGACATTCGTAGTGCGGCTAACGGAAAACGCGGAATCAGAGGAAGTTATTATCTGGAATCGCAAAGCCAACAATGGATTTCCAGGTGTGTTGGCATCCTGAATTGTACTTTGTGGCTTGTGCCGGCTCTAACTGAGTAATGCTGAGGATAGACTCGAAGGATCTGAAAAGATTGATTCGCGACGTATTATTTCCGACGCGCGATTTAGGTCATGTCGACCGGCATGTGAAGAAAGATTCGTCCGTAGATGCGCCTCCTGTAACGCACAATGACGTAAGGACCAATGCAACAAAAGAGCAGTCGGTAAAAGCTGCGCTGGCGACGACAGAAGATAAGAACGCTGACTTAATCTTGGATGATAGCGGCGATGTTTGCAAGGATTGCAATATGCCGTGAAAGGATATAACAGACAAGGTTGGCATCGGATACGGAGTCTTTGTGAAGTCCTCGCGCAATACAAGCTGTGAGCCAGTCTAACACAACTGTGGACCGTCACTTTACATGCCTACTCTAAGTTCACCGTACCTATAACTAAATCCCGAAACCGATTTTGCCAATGGTTGATACCTAAATGGTTAATTGGAATCATTCGCAATATAGCTGAAGGGGTTCGCAGGCCGGCCCCCCCACAAAGTGAGCCGCACGGATAACGTGACAAAACTGAGAAAGTCGCTTGAGCCGCAGGCGGCGAAGTATCAGATGCGCCGCTCTTCATTTAGTAATAGGCGTCTATTATGTGCTGGCTTTCAACACCCCGCCCCCCGCAGGGACTAATGGCGACAACAAGACGATCCAGTAATGAATAGGCTATATTAACCTTTATAGATAACAACAGTTCATATATGACGTCGTTTCGTCTTCGGCGTGACTTGGTGTGTGACAGCAAGAATCCACAAGTACCGGTGTGGGCGAGTCCACTAGGAAGGCAGTGTTCCTGCTTCGCGATTGTTTCATCTACACTTCGAAAACGATAAACGTTTAGAAGACATACTAATCGGAAGGTGTCCCTGATTCTTGCCGCAGTTCATGTGAATATGCTGGGCAGGGGTTCCGCTAAGTGGGAGGAAATTGCATGGCTAATCGGTGCAATGACCCTGTCTTACAATGATAATGAATAGTAGTCTCCAGCGCATCAGGCATTTTGTAGCATACCGCTAATGATGACATAGTGATTTGACTGTAGCCGAAGTTGTCAATCTTCGTTCCGTAGAATTCCGAGAGGTGTTCAGATTGTTTACTCGCTTTTGATTGTTGGTATACGGCTGCCATTTGCACTGCTTCTGTTTGACACTGTTGTTCAAGAATCCACCTCTCGTTTTTGCAGAATCCAGTGGACATCGAAAGAAGTCGGCATTGATTCATTTCGCGCACCGGTGTTCTAGAGCTGCAACTAGAGATTGCAAATCACTCTAGTCCATTCCATTCAGCACTAGAATGCATAACAACATGCAATATTATGCCTTGCTAGACACGATATTTACACCTCATCGAACAAATTGACATCTCCTTTTATTGCTAAGCCACGCTGGTAGCCAACAATCTCACATTCAAACAAAAACAAATCGGGTTCATTCATTCCAATTCATTCATTCGCTCATATTAAAGTTGCATGGACGACAGAAATACCACATACAAAACATGCTATCGCTAACAATTAATCCCCGCCTTCAACAACTTCAACAGTGATATAGTGTTTCAACGTCAAGCACTCTAAACTCACACCCTTGCACCCTTTTCCACGAATTACGCACTGCATAATACAACCATAGCGACAAACGGCCAAAGGAAAGGAAAGCAAGCCGAGTACCACGAATGAAGAGCGGAAAAATTTTGGAACAAAGCACACAACAAACGATCACAATGCAAACCGATTTAGAGACGCACAACTAAACGTTTATATAATACGAAAAGACAAACAAATGAAAAAAAGCATAAACTCATAGCAAGTCAACAGAAGAGAGGAAAAAAAAGCACGTGGTGACATGAAACGGAAGCAAAAAAAAACAAAACGACAATTATATACAAGCCAGCAAACGCACAAACGCAAACACTAACAAATCAATACTGAAACAAACTGGGAGACGGACAAGTATATAGAAGTTTCCTAACCAATAGGAAGTGGAATAGATAGGGAAATATGCACTAAAAGATTCAAAGTCCTCCATATTTTACAAGTACAGGGGTCTGCCAAGCAACCGTAGTACAAGAACACGCTCGCATGATTGACGGCAGAAGAGGGAATGACAGCAATATTGATGATTGCTGGTTATTTTGGAGCTTTCTTCTGCTTCCGAGGCGTCGATCCCATTCCCGCATACCCGTACTTTGGTTTCTTTTCGGCTGGCTTCAAAATCTGATTAAACTTATTAGTATCCAGTCTATTTGGTCCCCCACCTTGGTCATTGTACACACCTGGAAGGAGCATAATAAGCTTTCGTCCACGCTCATCATGGCACCCGCGTTGTCAAACTCTCCACAGTAATTGGGTGCCGAAAACAACGTCACGAGCTGACGTTTTGAAAAGAACTCGTAGCCGTCCTCGACAACCTGGTGAGCTCTGCAAATCAGATCCATATCATGCTTCTGCAAAAATCGCGACACGACATCGGGGCCAAACGTGAATGAGACACCGCGATCGTTTTCGTTCCATCCTGTTATGTCTTTGTCTGGATCTGACCAGAGGAGATCACACAGCAGACCAGAGTCGGGAATATCGGTTGGCCGCATGATGCGTCTGATCTGCTCCATGTTGTTGAGATCGGGTGAGAGACCGCCGTGCATGGTAAAAATTTTCTCGTCAATTATAGCGGCGATGGGTAGACAGTTGAAGCAATCAGTGAATGTCTTCCATAGCTTGATGTTGTATCGACGCTTGCCTATGCGCGACAAAGCGTTAGTAGGATAAAACTTAAATAAACTAGGCACAAACGTTTGTCGTACATTCATCGTAGAAGCCATAGATACGATTGATGGACGCGCACTCGTGGTTTCCACGGAGAATGAAGAAGTTTTCTGGATACTTGATCTTGTATGCCAACAGCAAACATATGGTCTCCAAGGACTGCTTTCCTCTGTCGACGTAGTCGCCCAGGAACAGATAGTTCGCCTCCGGCGGGAACCCGCCGTATTCGAACAATCTCAGAAGATCATAGTACTGACCATGAATATCGCCTGGTGATGTACGTTAGTATTTACTTTCAGATGACGCAGCGTTGGGGATGCCGGAACGCGCGGGTGCACATTAGTAAGAAGTGGGAGGGCCTTCGTCACACATACCGCAAATCTAGAGAACAGAAAGTTAACCATCGGATCAGTAGCAGCCAAAGTAGTGACAACATACCTTTATGGGAGCCTCTAGCTCTAGTAGGATCGGCTGCTGGATGAATATTTCACGGGCTTTTGTGCACAGGTATCTGATTTCGTTTTCTAGGAGCTGGACATGGTTGCCGGGTCTGCTGCCTCGCACTTCAAGTAACCGGTCGACGATGGAATCGAGATCAATTTCAGCGGAGTCAGTCATTTAGACGGTAGCGAGCGACAGGGGGGGGAGGACGAGCAGCAGAGGCGAGAGCGGGAAGACGCTTGACGAGGTCGACGGGCAGGCTGTGGCGGGGGGGATGATGAGTAGCGAGGGAGACGGACGGAAGTTGTTATGGCGAATGAGCCAAGGATGGTACTGGGAAGTCTATACCCTAACCTCTAAAGGTCGTGTCACTCCTGGCCAGTACCTGGCCACTGCCTCACAACCAATTCCCAAACCCTCCTTTTGTTTACTGCCCGACCTCAATCTGAGCATTTGATCTTTGCGGTCATGTGCCTATAACAATTTGCAATATTGAGCAAGAGCCTGTTCAGCGATAGTGATTTTCTTGAGACTGAGCGAGGGAACTCTTCATGAAGTAACACAACTGCTCGCAGAAGGCTCGAGCCCCTTATAGTACTCGCATTATTATATATGCATCTATGTATGCAATTAATACGACCTTCTGCTTCAGATACGCCGCTATACGTCTATACCGTTTATTTTGTCTGTTAATTAGTGAGTCTAGTGTGGAGATTGAATTACGCGTCCTACCAGTAAGCGATCCCCGAATTATTTTCGGGTCACGGGGACGCTGCTGAGTCTAAGCACTACTTTGGCTGTAGAAAGCTTCTACCACAAGACACATACAACTGTAATAGATATGTGCTCAACATATACGTTTACTGCATTTTTATCGGTTCCCAATTGCTTTAAGATTCCCTAACTCATCCAACATAATATTGGTAGGCATAATCATTTCAGTGAGCGTTTCATATCCCGTATAACCTTTTCCAACCGCCGCCGCTCTTCAAACTCGGCCTTCATAACTGCCGCATGATCGCTCTTCATCTCCGCCACCAGCTTCCGAAACTCCTTGCGCAAAATACCTATTGTCGCGCTCTCAGACTGACTGCTAGATCCATACGGGTCGATATTCTCTGTGTTGCTGTTGTTGTTCGTGTGGTTCGCGAGCACTTTCACTCTGTTATCCAAGATCTTTGCTTCGAGCCGCTGGTTTTTGTCCCGCAAGGACACGATTTCTCGTTCGAGCTGCGCTCGCTCGTTTTCATACTCGAGCGATCTGCTCATGAGATTTTCGCAACGCGAGGCTAAACCATGCAATTCCTTTTGAAGCATATCAATCTTCTTGGAGGGATCGTCCGTGCTATTCACACCACTGCCAGTCAAATGTTCCGTAGATATCGCCGCGGCGGCCGACACCGACTTTACAGGTGATGATGATACTGAATTGCGATTGGACTTCTTCGTGTCCATTTCCGCAAGCCGCTCATTCAAAGATGCATTCTGCATTAGCATCGTTTCAAACTCTGCTCCGTGTTGCATAGTTTGGGCAGCTATATCATTTTCTAGCTGCGCAATCCTTAGCTGTAACTCGCTGTTCTCGGATTGCAGTTGCTCAACTAAGGCTGGCGACTCAGATCCTGCGACCTGTGGCGGGAATGGCGTGAGTTGTCGCTGGACTTGTTGGAGCTCCACCGCGTGTTTCTTGTCCTTTTCCGTGTGAAGATCCAGTTGGGTTTCCAGTTCCGACTGCGTCTTTAGCAGTCTCGCTTGTACGTCCTCTAGCTGGCGACGAATCTCACTCTGCTGATCACTCTGCTTGGCGGAGATGTCCAGCACGGACGTTTCCAACTCCGTAACCGCTTGCTGCAAACTTTCCTTCTCCTTACGCTCGGATTCAATAGCCTGCTGCAATATTTTGCCTTCTTTCTCTGCCAGGTCGAGGGCGGATGCGATTGAGGAGACGATGTTGTTGTGCTCTTCAAGTGTCACGGTCGGCTCTCCGGACAAATACGTCGTCGTGCTCTCTGCCTCACGTTGCGATATTGCTGCAGTGAGGAGCTTGTTGATTTGACTCTGCGTCACACCTGCGAATGAGCCCGCATCCATTGTCAACTCGGATGTGTCCGCAAACAGTAACGAATCGATATCGAGCAATAAGTCAGCAGGCGGCTTATGTATGGAATCCAGTGAATCTGAGAACTCTAGAGTCGAAAAGACAGGAAATACATATGACTCGGCCACAAATTGCAAAAGTGATACGTAATGATTAAGAAGTGTTGATTGTGATGTAATGAGCTGGTTCTGAATCCGCTTTATCTCGGTCGCCTCGACGAACTGTGTGGGTGGTGGGACCGCAGTTGAGTCGTTGTCGGCGGCGGACGTGGATGGTAGTTTATTGAGCGATCTTACTGCCATGTCAAGTGAGGATTGTAGAGAGTACTGCCTGTTGAGTGATGCGAGATATGCTGACAGTCGCAACGTTTCCTGATACTCGTTAGTTGGCTAATATTCTATCCACTATATCCACTATATCAACCAAATCTAACCAACACGTAAAACAATGCAGCATCAATGTCAACAAATTGCTAACATACCTCTCTGACCTGCCCAATGTCTCGTAGCACAGTAAACGTGGTTGCGCGATTAATGGTGCTGTCGGGCTCATTTCCTCCAACTATACCATCGAGAACAGCGTCTCGCAGGTAAGCCAGAAGCGCGCACTGCTGCATTCTCGGATAAAATACGAATGCAAACGGCAATGAGTATATATGTGTTAAAATTCAGCAGAATAGGGCCATGTCGCGGGTGCAAAAGCTTACTGGGCAGTGTAAACAAAGCAGGTTGCTGTGTAGTGAAGCAGACGCGTATAACATTTGGAAGCTGCTGCGGCTGATTTGCTCCCTGCCTGCGACGCGATTCAATAGGTTTAGGGTATAATTTGGTTCGGGTCTAAATGCACAAACTGCAGTGCATATAAACTCCGGTGCAGGGCCTTGTTTACGGGGTCACGAGCAGCAATTGACGCGACCTTTCGGGGCCACCAGTATTATAGTAAAATTAGTAAATAGAAATTAATGATAGTAGAAGTGCAATATGGCAAGCACGCGCACTCTCACCTTCTCCTGTGAAGGATTTTTTTTCGGGGAGGCCAGATCTGTAACCCTTAGTGCCCCTTTTTGCATGACCCATCCCCTGTGCCCTGAAAACCGCGTGTTCGAATACCCCTCGCCTTCATTTTTGTTCGTATTATTCTGGTCCATCTCCTAACTCCACAACCACCAGCCACCGCAACTTACTGTTGTCTTCGCTTCCTCAGATTTCTCTCCTCTGCGTGTGAGCGTACTACTCCACCCAGTTGTCTTCTATCCGGGCTGTCTGCCAGCAGCAATGATGACGGTAGGAAACGACTCGCGTGCGGCTACTTGCTGCCACCCCATCGCTCTCTCACTAATCGCGCTTTGCAGGTTCCTCCATTGCTGCTGAGTCGTCAGGCTCAGGACGATCACGGATCTCGTGGAAGCTCGCTCAATCATGCCTTCCGTCTGGGCGCGACTGCGCCTGTAACTTCACCGCTAATCATGTCCGAAACTAATCCATTTTTCATACCGCGATCATTCCCATTGGAACACTCGGTTTCCGCACCGGGACAGACGTCTTCAGCTACTACATATGCACCAGAGCTCTCTTCGACCAAATCCACTTCATCCACTACTTCGTCTTCGTCCACGGTCTCGTCGTCCGCGTCGCCCACCCCTTCAACCCCCCTCTCCAACAGACTACCTCTCACTGGTGCATCTCTCTTCCAGATCTCACTCACGCTCATCTCCCGCCTTGCCACCGTCCAGAGCCTCGCAGTCTACCTTGCGCATGCGCGAATCCCATCACCAACAGACACTTCATCCATGCTCTTTTCCGCATCATATTTCGACGCCGCAACGACACCAGATGCCACGTCGGCCAGCGAACTACAGCTCGAGGCGTCCCCCGTGGCCAGAACGATATCTAATGACATCGACCCCGTCACACAGCTATGGCGGTTTTTGAGACAAGGCACGTCCCTCTGCGTGCTCTTCAACGCTCTTAATCGCATCATCGTGCCTGATAGCGGGGTTGACAGCATCATAATCTCTGACCTCATCGTGCCCGATCCAGAGGTCCTCGCACCATCACAGCAGGATCTCAAGACATGCAAGCGCGGCGTGTACGAGTTTGTCAACGCATGCAAATCGCGCTTGAGATTCGCGGACGACGACTTGTTCACTGTGACGAACGTGTTTTCGGACGATACGACCCATCTACTCCAGGTCACGCGTACGGTCAATCTAGTTCTAGACAACTTGGAATCGCGTCGACGAATGCTAGGCGATATCGAGTACATGGACGCCTTCGAAGAAGAAACCCTTCCTAATTCCGACAGCGCGACGTACGCGCCTGGCGATCTCCGCTCCCAAGTCATGCAAGAACTGCTGCAGACAGAGCGGAAATACGTACAGGATCTTGAGTTGCTGCAGGGATACATGAAACAGCTCCAAGTCCAAGAAATCATTTCTGCAGATACTATTCATTTCTTATTCCCAAACCTAAATACGCTTGTTGATTGTCAACGCAAGTTTTTGGTCGGAATTGAGACCAACGCGCGATTACCGCCTGGCGCCCAACGGTTTGGTGCGTTCTTTCTAAGCATGGAGTCCCCATTTTCAGTGTATGAGACGTACGCATCGCAGCAGAAACAGGCATCTGATATTGCCATTCAGGAGGCGCCTAAGCTTGCAAAGTTGAAGCACATGATTGAGCCTACGTACGAATTGCCATCAATCTTGATTAAGCCTATCCAGAGGATTTGCAAGTATCCGTTGCTCTTGAAGGTATTATTTATTTTGAGTCAATTTATTTGAACACGCTGTTAATGTAACCAAAGGAACTGCTGAAATATACTCCCGAGGAGGATGAATATTACTCTGAATTACTGGAAGGCTTCCACGCTATGAAGCGTGTCGCCAATCGTGTGAACGAAACTCAGCGGCAAACCGAGAATAAGCAGGTTGCTTTGTCCCTCTGCGTACGGATCGACGACTGGAAAGGCCACAAGATGGAGCATTTCGGAGCTCTATTGTATGACGGGCTGTTTCAGTGCGTTGAGGACGACAAGGAATACCACTACTACCTATTTGAGACTATACTTTTGTTCTGCAAGGAAGACACTGCGCCTTCGGCATTGCATGTTGGTGGCCGCAGCTCGAGTAGTGGCATGTCGAATGTCTATAGCGGGAGTAGTGGACCTGGAAGCGGAAGCGGTATAGGAACGTCTTCTCTCAGCACGATTACTTTAGCAGCATCGGGTGGGATTGCCACGACGAAGAAGAAGAAACATATTCTGCAGCCATCCGTTGGCAAGAAGTCCTCGTTTTCATCATTTAGTTCTAGTCATGCAGCTGGCGGTGGGGGGTCATTAACATTTGAGGGCCGGTTATACGTCGAGAACATAATTGATGTTGGCACAACGATCACAAAAGCCTCTCCAGGCGATCCAATCTTCCACAACGGCTACATTATCACGATCTACTGGAAAATTGACTCTTCGTGCGAGGTCAAGCAATACTCCATCCGGTTCCGCAGCGAAGAAACTCTGCGCCATTGGGAAGCTGCAATACGTCGATTAATCGGGTCCCGTCGGCGACTACAAGACCCCGCCCCCGCTCCCTCACAATTCACACCATACCACGGTCACAACGGGTTGTCTACGTCGTCATTCACGTTATCGCAAGTGCACCCGCAATTCCCGTCGCACAAAGTGCCACGCCCAAGCTCGTCATCCTCGTCCTCCAGTTTATCAATGGCGCCACTGCTCCACCGCGTCCCATCAGGTAAGGCCCAGCCACACACTCGGTCTCAACCAAACTCCATCAAACTCAAGCTATCGTTCCAGAATGACTCGTACCTGTTGCTCTTAACGACGCCGGCAAGTTTCAAAGACGTGGTAAGTAAAATCGAGAAAAAACTGCGGATATGCAATGCCTCAGCATTTAGCGATATCGTGGCGCGTAATCGTGCGAGTGGAATTAGCGAGCTTGGATACCGTCTTAAATACCGGGATGAAGACGGTGATTTGGTTGTTTTGGAAGATGAAGACGACTGGGAGGTTGCAATCGATAGCCGACGAGAGGAAGGAGTTGTGGAGGTTTGGGTCGTATAAGTATGCCGGAGTGAAATTCTTCGTGTGAATATACTTGCTTGGGAATGAATTGTACTTATGTCACGGGTGGAATCTAAAATTGGGTCACAGGCTGGTTATAAAATTGGGGATTGGTGGACTTGTTTGCATGGGTACTCGGTCGGAAAACTGGAGTTTGCTTTTTTACGGTTTTACTTCCTCTTCTTTTTGTTGCATAGAGATGATTACGATTTTGAGTTGAATATTTGGAAATCGCGAATCCGTCGAGTTATTAGGATCGTAAATTCCTCTTTGAGTATACCTTTTTCCTGTAACTTTTGCGCACGAAATATAGAGGTTATTTCTTGGTGATTGATACATCTTAATTAATAAAATACATACAGAGGAAACGAAAGCTATAGCTAACTAATAGAAAACAGAATGGCGAACTAAACATACATAATAGGGAAAATATCAAAAATGCCACTGAAAAGTTTTGTAATATCAAAAATGCCATCGGGCCCTGTACCGCTCGTACCTGCCAATTTTTCGCCCAACGACTAGACATTTACACCACATTTAAGTTAGCGCTAAACCAAGTTACCAACATTATTATGAATAGACAAATTAAACCGCTACAT